>NC_053038.3:116932884-117235914 GCF_002575655.3 Aegilops tauschii subsp. strangulata | reverse complement strand
CTTGTAAGTGCATCTAGTGCCACCCCTAGTTGGTTTTGGAGTATTGACGACAAACATGGTTGAGGGACTAATGTGTTTGTGAAAATTGCAGCATAACACAGGTAGAAGTCCCTCATTGATTCGGTTTACTTAACAGAGATGGCACCTAAAAATGTATGAAGACATTGCAGACAATGGTGGTTCATGAAGACATTCACGTCAAAGATAATGACATGTGAAGACATTCACTTGAAGACAATGGAGTGCGAAGACATAGTTTCTTTCATAGTTTATTTTCTTCTTTCTTGAGTCTTAGGAACCACTGAACTATTAAGTGGGGTCCAAGTGAACAAAGTCAGAAAAATGGATGTGACGCTCTACCAAAATCCTATGTCTTCAAGTGAAGATAATGAGAGCAAATCTTGTCCATAGTTGGATGAGTCAGCTTTGCTTCTAGCCCAAGTCAAGCTGCCGCGTGTGTTTGAAATCTGACTGTTGGACACGTGTTGGTTCCTTAGTGACCCAGGGTCATTTCGTACATATCAGGTCGGCTTGCCTCCTGGCTATAAATAGCCCACCCCTACACCATAAATTGGTGGCTGCTCAGAGTAAGTGCATGACTTTTGTCGTTTGAGAGCAACCCACCTCTGAAGCCTTTGAGAGAGAAAACCTTGCGAGGAAAAATCCCAAAACACCCAGAGCCCAAAGAGTGTTTGGCATCATTTAAGTCTTTCTGTCCGCGTGATCTGAATACTTATTACACTTGAAGACTATATATCTTCCAGTCGGATAGGCGTCGCGTTCTAAGGATCCAACAGTCATTGTGGATCGCCGGTGAACGAAGTCTGTGATGGTTTGGAAGTCTACCTTGAAGACTTAGCAGAGTGATTGGGCGAGGACTAAGTGTCCTTAGCTCAAGGGGAATAAAGTGAAGACATGGTCTTCCGAGTTCAATCTCAGCCTCCCTAACCAGACGTACAGTTGTCACAGCAACTGGAACTGGTCTACCAAATCCTTGTCTTCATCAAGCTACTGGTTCTATCTCTTCACTCTTTACTTTCAGTTTAGCTTCGTGAAGTCATTGCTTGCTTGTCCTATTTTGACTTCACCGTGTGAAGATATACTCTCTGATTGCATATTTGGTTTCACACTGTCTTCGTAATCTGATCCATTCTACCTAGCCGCTATTTGTCTTCGTGTTTACTCAGTACTATTTCCTAGATCATGGCTTGGCTAGTGTTTGTTTATCTTTCGCTGCATACTGTGTAGGTTGCATTCGGTTAGCTGTCTTTGATGACATTGCATGTCTTGAAGACTTTCATTAAAAATCGCCTATTCACCCCCCTCTAGTCGATAACTAGCACTTTCAATTGGTATCAGAGCAAGGTGCTCCCTTGTTCTGTGTGATTCGGTTTAACCACCTAGAGTTTTAGCTATGTCAACTACAGGGATAATCAAAGTCTCCGCTCTGTGTCCCATCTTCGATGGCACTGATTACCCCTACTGGAAGAATAAGATGCACATGCATCTTAAAGCCATTGACAACAACCTCTGGTATGTCATAAGACCGACGTTCCCAAAGTCAATGAAGGCGTCACCGCTGCTGATGTCAAGAGGTTCGCGCAACTGGACCCAACCGCCAAGCACATCATCTATGGTCATCTGACCAATGGGCAGTATGGCCGTGTGAGTGCTCTGGAATCTACGAAGCTGGTATGGGACTGGCTGTCCAAGGTCAACGAATGCGTCTCAACTCAAAGAGACTCAAGAATTGATGTGCTTCGCAATCTCTTCTACCGGTTCAAGAGGAATAATAATGAGAATGTCCAGATCTCTTTTGATCGCCTCACTGATATCACAAATGAGCTTTGGGCTCTTGGCACCACTGAAATCATCAAGCATGAAGTCGTGAAGAAGCTACTGAGATCACTTGACAGCTCATTTGACACTCTAGCATTGATGATCCAAGAATGCCCTGACTTCAAATATTTCGATCCGTCTGACATACTTGAGAGGCTCAACACACATGAATTCCAGCCATGTGAGAAGAGAGATATCTATGGTCCCAACTATGGCCGATCTCGTGCCTTGAAGACCAAGGCTGAATCCTCATTTGAACAATCTGACTACAGTTCGGATGATCCTGAAGACATTGGCAAAGAGCTGGCAATGCTTGTGAGAAACTTCCAAAAGTTCTCCAAGAAGAATCTCTTCGAAAAGTCTTCAAGATCCAGCTCCAAGAATGATGAGGCTTCCACTCGTGACTACAAGAAGAGAACATGCCACAAATGCAAGAAGCCAGACCACTATATATCTGAATGTCCTCAATGGGACACGAAAGCAAATAAAAAGAAGAAGAGCAAGGACTATGACTCTGACGACAAGAAGAAGAAAGAAATCCTCAAAATCTTCTTCAAAGTCTTCATACTACAAGAAGAGCTCATCTGGCAAGGCTCGTGCGTTCATTGGCAAGGAAATGGATTCAGAGGAGGAGTCTACTTCTGAGGAGGCGGAGGTGGAGTTTGAGGAGGAGTCTGATTCAGGCATGGCAAACCTGGCTCTAGCTTCGGCATTCGTCGCCAAGTCCATCTTCAACACAAAAGACAATGGTCACGACGCCGACGCTGAGGCCAATGATGACGACGATTCTGCTCCCACCTACTACTTCATGGAAAGAGGTGCCAAGGTAAACTCACACGATGCTTACTTTCAGACCTGCAGTGAAGATGACTCTGAATGTGAATCCAAACCTAGCTACAAGACTCTTGCTAAAATTGCAACTGAACAACAAACATCCATGGAAAAGATTCAAAAATTGCTAGAAAAAAACAATGACGTGTTGGACGAGGAAATGAATCGAACCCAGTCCTTAATAGAAGACATCAAAAATATTTGCGTTAAGTACGAGGAACTTGAAAGTCGTCATGAAACCCTCTCAGTCACTCATGAGAAGATTTCCTATGATTAACTTCAAAGGAAGCAAGATCTAGAGAAACTGAGAGTGTCTCATGAGGATCTTCAAAAAGAAAACAATTCACTACTCGCTCAACAGATCAGTTCTGCTCGAGAAGATTTTGTGCCACCTTGTTTAAAATGCCTTGAGCGTGACAATGCTGTCTCTGTTGCTGAATGTTCTACTACTTCTGAAGCTACAATATCTTCAACTGTTGATGTGATACCTAACCCCTCTTCTGAGGATACCACTACTATTGCTGATGAGAATGCCAGGTTGAAGACATTGCTTGAAACTGGCATGTACAAAAGCCTCAAAGGGCATCAGACCCTATGTGATGTCCTCAAGAAATAGAGGATACCACTACTATTGCTGATGAGAATGCCAGGTTGAAGACATTGCTTGAAACTGGCATGTACAAAAGCCTCAAAGGGCATCAGACCCTATGTGATGTCCTCAAGAAATAGATTCTGAACCGAAAACCTAGGAAAGAGGGTGTTGGTTTCGAGAGGAAAATGAACGCTGATGGTTCTTACTGGAAGCCTAAGCAGTACCCCAAAACCACATGGGTTGCTGCAAAGGGCCCTTCAATGGATCCATCCACCTTGTCTGGCTTCACTTGTGCTAACCCTATTATTATTGATGAGTCATTTGACTCAAACTATAAACTATTCAAGAATTAGAATGGTGAAGTGTTTGCCAGGTTTATTGGAACTAACTGCAGGAATGGATCACCTATGAAGAAGATCTGGGTTCCTAAAAGTCGGCTTGTGAACCTTCCCGTGAATGTCATCATGACACCACCAGGGAAGAAGACAAACCCTAGATCAAAGGCTTCATATGGCCCAAAGGCTTCATACAGATAGAGGACCTAACAAGGTCACCCTAATGCCAATGTTTTGCAGGGAAACTATCATCAGACTCACAAATATGGGTTTGGTCAAACCGCTATGTCCACAAATCAACGAATTTTTCTGCATATTCATTTGAGTACTATTCTCCTCCTGCAAAACTATTTGCTAAGGCTTCAAAGCCAAAGTTCTCAGATGGTGCACTTAGACTCATTGCTTCAAGCCACCCCTTCAGATGTGGGTGGTTAAGAAGAATTAACTTCTCTTGCAGGGTCGGGTCTCCAGCCGGAAATCATTGACTTCTGAAGACAATGCTGGGGACCTAAAACATCTTGTGGGACGCAAGATAAAATGTCAAAATGGTCTTACCATTTACTTCATCCCTGGATTTCTTGATTAACATCCCATCTTACCATCCAAGAATCTTAATTTTGATAGTATGCTTGTTCGCCAAATATTTATGCTTCACAATACTCTTGGTGAAGCCTATCCTACTAACTGCACTATAGGGTACAACTCTGAAAGCTACTGAATGGATTATGGACAGTGGATGCACTAACCACATGAATGGTGATCGAAGTCTTCTCATGGATTCCACTCGTCGACCATCTACTAAAAGCCATATCACATTTGCTGACACTGGTAAAAGCAAGGTATTGGGCCTAGGTAGAGTTGCTATCTCAAAGGATCAACACATGGATAAAGTGATGCTTGTTGAATCCCTTGGATACAACTTAATGTCTATCTTAATGCTTTGTGATCTTGATATGATTGTGATATTTGGAAAATATCGATGCCTTGTGCTTATGGCTTCTGATAAATCTCTAGTCTTCGAAGGTTATCGAAGAGGTGATCCGTATATGGTAGATTTCTCCACAGGACCACAACTTGCTGTATGTCTTCTAGCAAAAGCTTCAGGGTGCTGGCTCTGGCATCGAAGGCTGGTACATGCGGGCATGAGGAACTTGCACACTCTCGTGAAGAAGAAGCACATCATTGGCATCAAGGGCATCAAGTTCAAGAAGGATCATCTATGTGGCGCTTGTGAAGCCGGGAAGATGACTAGGGCAAAACATCCCTCAAAGACAATCATGACGACTTCACGTCCCTTCGAGCTGTTACACATGGACTTATTTGCCCCTACTCACTACTCTACCCTTACTACCACTGCACATCTTTATGGCTTCGTTATTATTGATGATTATTCGAGATATACCTGGGTGCACATAATTCTCTATAAGATTGATGTGCAGGATGTCTTCAGACGATTTGCCAATCACGCCATGACTAACTATGGCATCAAGATCAAACACATCAAGAGTGAGAATGGCACAAAATTCAAGAATACAGGCCTCGACACTTATGTTGATACACTGGGCATCACTCATGAGCTCTCTGCTCCATACACACCTCAGTAGAATGGCGTCGTGGAGCGCAAGAACGGGACCCTTATTGAGATGGCTTGTACGATGCTTGATGAGTACAAGACTCCTAGAAAGTTCTGGCCTAAAGCTATTGACATTGCATGCCATATCATCAACAGAGTTTATCTTCACAAATTCTTCAAGAAGACATCTTATGAACTACTCACTAGTAAGAAGCCAAATGTTAGCTATTTCAAGGTCTTCGGTGCTAGGTGTTGGATGCCACTTCTTGAGCTTGCGTTGGTTTTTCCCACGAAGAGGAAAGGGTGATGCAGCACAGTAGAGATAAGTATTTCCCTCAGTTAAGAACCAAGGTATCAACCCAGTAGGAGAAACGCGAAAGTCCCCAATAGATGCACCTACACAAACAATCAAACACTTGCACCCAGCGCCAAAAAGGGTTTGTCAATCCCTTCACAGTCACTCGCAAAGGATAGATCGGGTAGAGATAGATAAAACTAAATAAAAGATAACTAAATATTTTTTGGTTTTTGGTTTATAGATCTGAAAATAAAAGATTGCAAAATAGTAGATCAGAAACAAATATGATGGAAAATAGACCCAGGGCCATAGGTTTGACTAGAGGCTTATATCTTGAAGGCAAATAATACGGTGGGTGAAAAAATTACTGTCGAGCAATTGATAGAAAAGCGCAAAGTTATGACGATATCCAAGGTAATGATTATGCATATAGGCATCATGTTCGTGTCATGTAGACTGACTCCTGCATGCATCTACTACTATTACTCCACATATCGACCGCTATCCAGCATGCATCTAGAGTATTATGTTCATAAAGAACGGAGTAACACCTTAAGTAAGATGACATGATGTAGAGGAATAAACTCAAGCAATATGATAAAACCCCCATCTTTTTATCCTCGGTGGCAACAATTCAATACGTGTCTCGCTACCCCTACTTTGTCACTGGGTGAAAACACGCAAGATTGAGCCCAAAGCTAAGCACCTCTCCCATTGCAAGAAAAACCAATCTAGTTGGCCAAACCAAACCGATAATTCGAAGAGAAATACAAAGATATCAAATCATGCATATAAGAATTCAGAGAAGATTCAAATAATATTCATAGATAAGCTGATCATAAATCCACAATTCATCGGATCTCGAGAAACACACCGCAAAATAAGATTACATCGGATAGATCTCCAAGAACATCGAGGAGAACATGGTATTGAGAATCAAAGAGAGAGAAGAAGCCATCTAGCTACTAGCTATGGACCCGTAGGTCTGAGGTAAACTACTCATGCTTCACCGGAAGGGCAATAGGGTTGATGTAGATGCCCTTTGATGTCTACTACGCAACTTTATTCTAGTAGACACGTGTTGGGCCTGCAAGCGCAGAGTTTTGTAGGACAGTAGCAATTTTCCCTCAAGTGGATGACCTAAGGTTTATCAATCCCTGAGAGGTGTAGGATGAAGGTGGTCTCTCTCAACCGACCCTGCAACGAAATACACGAAATCTCTTGTGTCCCCAACACACCCAATACAATGGCTAAGTGTATAGGTGCACTAGTTCGGCGAAGAGATGGTGATACAAGTGTAATATGGTTGGTACAAATATATTTTTATAATCTGAATAAATAAAAACAAAAAGGTAGCAAATAGTAAAACGGGCACAAAAACGGTATTGCAATGCTTGAAAACAAGGCCTAGGGTCCGTACTTTCGCTAGTGCAATCTCTCAAGAGTGCTAACATAGTTGGATCATATGATTATCCCTCAAAGTGCAATAAAGAATCACTCCCGAGTTCCTACTAGCGGAGAACAAAAGATAGATATTGTTTGTAGGGTACAAAACCACCTCAAAGCTATTCTTTCCGTTCGATCTATTCAAGAGTTCGTACTAAAGTAACGCAAAGCTATTTTTTCCGTTTGATCTATCCTAGAGTTCGTACTAAAATAACACCAAAGCAAATTCATATTCATAATACTCAATCCACACAAGGAACTACAAAGAGACCCCAAAGTTTCTATCGGAGAAAAGATAATAAAAACGTGCATCAACCCATATGCATAGATTACCCCAACGCCACCTCGGGAATCCGCAAGTTGAGTGCCATAACATATATCAAGTGAATCAATACGATACCTCATTGTCACCTCATAAATCATTACGTTGTCTTCCTTGTCCAACGTCAACAATTTTGGCATATAATATATTGATGGGGGCTCACAATCACAAAAGATTTCCAGGATAGTGCATTTGCATGTGAAAGTTCTCTTCCTTATACTAATTATTCGTGAATTGCTTGTATGGCCAAAATTGTGATTGTCAAGCCTCAAAAGATTTCACTTTCTAGACCCAAATTGAAGCTACAACTAGGCATGATATGATTTCAACTTCATAACACTCAATTTATTCGACAATTTACTCATAGGATATAAGTGAAGCAAAAGAGCAATTCCAAAGAAAAGAGCTTTGTTGATGGGATGTGAATGCCGCTTACTTAGCCTCCTTGGCAACTATTTGAGGACTCAATTTTATTTAAAAACTTTCAGATCTAAGTATTTTATTAAAACAGCAAGTAAAACATAAATAAAATGACATTCTAAGAATAGCACAACTCATGTGAAGAAGCAAAAACTTGGGCTCAACCGATACTAACCGATAATTGTTGAAGAAGAAAGGTGGGATGCCTACCGGGGCATCCCCAAGCTTAGATGCTTGAGACATCTTGAAATATTATCTTGGGATGCCTTGGGCATCCCCAAGCTTGAGCTTTTGTGTCTCCTTAATTCCTTTTATATCACGGTTTCCCTAAATCTTAAAAACTTAAAAACTCCAAGTTAGTATAAACCAATGCAAAAACCTTATCATTATCTACTGTAGAAAATCACTAAAATTATTGTTCAACATTGCATACTAAATGCCTCTGCATATTTAATACTCCTATCCTCTAATAGAATCAAGCAAACATATGCAAACATAACAGCAATCTACCAAAACAGTACACTCTGTAAAGAATGCAATATTCATCATACTTCTCTAACTCGAAAAATTATGAAAATTTACCACACTGTAGAAAATTTATCAGAGCTTATTATGCAAAAAGTTTCAAAATTTTATCACACTCTGACTTTTCTAGGGAATTTTTGCAACATCTATAAACTTTCTGTTTCCAAACAGCAACATGTATACTTGCAAGATAAGCATGGCAAAGGCTATCAATGGCACTTTTATTGAAATGAAAGATGCAAAACATTATTCTAAATAATAGAAAGCAAATTCTTAACAAAATAAATTGACTCTCCAAGCAAAACACATATCATGTGACGAATAAAAATATAGCTCCAAGTAAGGTTACCGATAATGTTGGAGACGAAAGAGCGGATGCCTTCCGGGGCATCCCCAAGCTTAGTTGCTTGGATCTTCCTTGGATATTAACTTGGGGTGCCTTGGGCATCCCCAAGCTTAGGGTATTGTCACTCCTTATTCTTCTCATATCGATATCTCACCCAAAACTTGAAAACTTCAATCACACAAAACTTAACGGAACTTCGTGAGATAGGTTAGTATGATAAAGAGCAAACCATTCCACTTTTGGTACTGTCAAAGACAAGATTCATAATTGTTATCACACAATTCCTACTGTAGCTTATTATTTCCACAATTTATAATGAGCAATATAAGCCATAGAAACTAGAAAGCAAGCAAACTATGCATTGAAAACAGAATCTGTCAAAAACAGAATAGTCTGTAATGATCTGTACTCAAACCATACTTCTTCTACTCCAAAAATTATGAAAAAATTAGGACCACGTGAGAAATTTGTATATTAAATTTCTTCAAAAATAATCAACTCAAAAGCACTCTTCTGTTAAAAATGAGACTTATTTTCATGAGCGCAGAAGTTTCTGTTTTTCAGCAGGGTCAAATCAACTATCACCCAACATGATCCCAAAGGCTTTACTTGGCACTTTATTGAAACAAAAGCAATAAAACATGATCAATACAGTAGCATAATCATGTGAATACACGAAAATAGTAGGTAAAAGTGTTGGGTTGTCTCCCAACAAGCGCTTTTTAATGCCTTTTAAGCTAGGCATGATGATTTCAATGATGCTCGCATAAAAGATAATAATTGAAACATAAAGAGAGCATCATGAAGCATATGACTAGCACATTTAGGTCTAAACCACTTCCTATGCATAGGGATTTCGTAAGCAAACAACTTAAGGGAGCAAGAATCAACTAACATAGGAGGGCAAAACAAGTGCAACTTCAAAACAATCAACACATAGAGAAGGAACTTGATATTATTGAGATATGTAGGAGCATAAGTTCTTTCCTCGTAATAATTTTCAGAAACATCATGAATGGATTCAACAATATAACTATCACATACACACTACTAGGGAAAACCCTAGTAGTAGCGCTTGAAATATGCATAGCAGTAGCGCTAGGTCCAGTGCTACCACTAAGGCGCTACAGCTAACTAGTAGCAGTAGCGCTGGAAAGGGAGCGCTACTGCTATACCTAGTTAGCAGTAGCGCTCTCCTTTGGACAACGCTACTGCTACTTGTAAGTAGCAGTAGCGCTTGTTCTAAAAAGCGATGTTGCTAAATTTTCCTGTATTTTTAAAAATACAACTTATTTTCATTGTGTGGTTTTATATACAGTACTTTCATCATATGATTTTATGACCATGATTACTTATTATATATAACGGTGGGTAAATGAACATGGAGTAGATTCAAGTGGAGGCAACATGTGGTGCATGTCGAAAGTACTACTCTAATCCAAACTTGATCTAGTTTGGGTTAGTAGTACTTTCGATGTGCACCACATGTTGGCTTCACTTGAATCTAATCCAGGTTCATTTCACCCACTGTTATATATAATAAGTAATCATGCTCATATAACAACTTAGCATCATGCATCATCGATCATAATAATAAATAAATCATCATTGGTATCATAATAACAAGTCATACTCATCATCATCGATCATTCAACTTCTACTCGATACCACATCATCATCATAGTCATCTAACCAATCCTACTTGGTTGTTCTTAGCACATGATCATGAGTATTATTAACTAGGACCTACTACCTTCTCTTAGGTAAAATAGCATAAAACAAGATAGGCCCTGACGCTCCATTATGGAGAATGGAGATTATCCTTTATTCAATTCTTGCCTTTCGCACAATGTTGCTTCCAAGTACCTCCTTACAACTGTCCATACATTTTTTCCATTATTTGATTTTCATGTCTCCACTTCTTTTAGAAATCTGATATGGACAGGTGAGATTCGTAGGATGACCTAGCCGTATGTTCAAAACATCAAGGCGACCATTCTGATACATCAGATGAGGCACACAATCATTCAGGATTTTCTGTTGAAAAACATAGTAATAACTTCGTAGTGAGCAATGTAGTTAAGTTTTAAAGGAATTTATGCCAAAGATGCACGGATGTCGTAATACTAAAAAATCTTACCATGGCATCTCCATGGATGTTACCGTAGTTCAACACATGCACTAGTGACACGTATTGACCATAATGTGGAGGAGTTTTATAATAGATATTGTAATTCTCAAGATCAGTACAAAATGCGACCAGATGATTTTTCTCCTGATAAGTTTACTCAGAGCCATCGGTGTAGTAGGTTCTGTCTACCATGTTCCACACATTGTTTGAACAATGAAAATAATTTGTCAACTATTTTGAAATGAACAATATAAATTAGTTAATAACTATGTTTGAGAAACTCACATAGCGGTAGAACTGGAAGCGTATCAACAAGGACCCAAATGTCCATATTGTCTTGGTCGATGTCAGGATCACCAAGATCCATGGTGACAAGCATACCCTCATAAAAAACCATACATCTTGCAAAGTGCTTCCCAATTTTTGCAACCAAAATGGGTTACGCTCTCAGAATTATACAGATTTACTTCAAAATCCATACCATGATGAGTCCTTAGGTGAATTTTCTTTGTTTTGAAATTTTCATGGTCTTCAAAATCCATCCTCTCCAAGACATAGCGTCTTGCATGGCATGGGATAAGCTACTCGAATTGTAGAAGATGAAAATTACACATTGAAATAGTTGAAGTCATGCTTAATTACGAAAAAAACACTTGTCGTCATTGCGTACCGTTTCAACATCGAAGGTCTCCTGGAGCTTAATGCTGAAGCACCGATCTTCGTCCAGGTAAGGCCTGTCGCACAGATCTCGGTAGTCGTTGCACCAGCTGCACTCCCCCGGAAGACTTTCGTCGTCCGATGACGACATTTCCTACGTTCATAATTCAAAGATTAAACTTGTACAATTCAATATATGTACTACAAAAATTAAATTAGATCATTATTATTCATCACGGGTTGATTATCGGTCTGTCGAGTCTTTTTGTTGAAAACTCTCAACTTGCGTGGTGTATACATTCAACCGTTGGTGATGGTAGCTCCTCCTTTCGTTCCCGAGTGCATTACACCAAAATGTCTAGCACACAGGAACGAAGGAGAAGCGACCCCCACGACAACAGTCAGGATTTTTCGTCCTCTCGTATGTGGTGGAGACTCTCACTCACTGATTCCTCTCTCACATTTGCGCCCGTCGGTGATGGTCAGTACTCCTTCTTCCCCTAGTGCATAACAAAGATCTAGCACCCGGAGACGAAGGAGAAACGACCCCCACGACAACAATCCGGCTTCTTCGTCCTCTCTCATATATGGTGGATACACTCCCTCACTAATTTTTTGACCTTCGGTGACGGAGCCTCGACAGACTTAAAGTCAACCCGAAATGTCGTTTAATTATTTTTCTAGAAATTCCATGCCACTCGATATTTCCTACATATTCTCGCACAAGTCATGCCAGAATTCACGAAAAAATCCGGCATGATCTTTGCTAAAAAAGGACATATCGAGCCCCTAAAATTTGCCGGAACGGAAATTAATCAACACTCTGGTAAAACATAGGCCACTACAGGAGGTGTAACCTGCAAACATGGCCGGCCACTTGGGCAAGCACATATCCTATTTGAGCAACACAACATATACATGTTTATATCCACATCATAAGGGCAAGCACATATCTAAATCGTAAAATAAATTAGTATTCAAATTAGCATTCATTCAATAAGCAAAACTAAACCATCTCTTTCATCCGTACATCGTCGAATATTATCACTAATAGATCTCGAATAGTATCATACATATAACATCACTAATACAGCTAAAACCGTAGTTAAAGACGGGTATCGGCGCTGGCGGTGGACACCCAAAGAGAAGGAACCATCACAGGATCATAGCTCCAGTGAGATCCCTGAAGAACCTCCCAGGTATTGGAGAACCAGCCCTCCAACGCAACCATGTAGCGACGGACATGCTCGTCCTCCTCGCTGACACAGTGACGTACCACCTCCACGGGGTCCTCAAGCCTCCGCACCATCACTGGCCCACGCGACCGCCACCAAAGAAGGTTCGGGTCAACGATGGGCTGGCTCCTCACCAAGCTGCGCCTCCCAGAAGGTAGCACCTCCCAGTACCAGCCCGACAGAGCCCAGTCCCGGACATGACTCCTCACCAAGCCCAGGCCTCCTCCGCCGAGTCGACGACGAGGATGCGGGATAGGCATCGTCGACGTCGATGCGGGAATAATTGCTTTAACTAAAAAAATAACAACAAATGTGACACCTAAAACACCTAAATTCTATTAACTACACCTAATTAAAAACCTACATTTTGAACATGATTCGATCATAACTAGGGTTCATACTACATTATTCTAAGATTAAACACCTAAAATACCTAAATTAAATTAACAACATGGGGTGCCTGCTCTCACCTCGAGCGGAGGGGGTCGGTGACGGGGACGACGGCGGGGATGATGCAGGGGCTCCTTGATTTCTGCAAAAACAAAATATAAACAAAAACATTATTATCGTCATCTTAGGACTTAGTGAAACTCCATAAGCTACATTAAATTATTCTATTCAAATTTACTTATTCAAAATTTCTAAAAATTTCCTATTCTATTCAAAAGACCTATATTTACTCTTTTTTTTCAATTTCATATTTTATTCTATTCAAATTTACTTATTCAAAATTTCTAAAAAATTTCCTATTCTATTCAAAAGACCTACATTTTTTTCAATTTCATATTTTATTCTGTTCAAATTTACTTATTCAAAATTTCTAAAAATTTCCCATTCTATTAAAAAGACCTACATTTACTTATTTTTTCAATTTCATATTTTATTCTATTCAATTTACTTATTCAAAATTTCTAAAAAATTCCTATTCTATTCAAAAGACCTACATTTACTTATTCTTTTCAAATTACTTATTCAAATTTTCTAAAAACAAAATATACTAAAAACCTACATTTACTAAAAACAAAAAACCTACATTTAACAAAAACTAAAACCTATTTAGAGAAAGGGGAGGTGTGGGAGGAGGCCAGGAGGAGGGGAAGGAGCAGGAGGAGAGAGCAGGAGGGGGAGGAGGAGAGAGGAGAGAGGACGAGGAGAGAGCAGGAGAGGGAGGAGGGAGGAGGAGGAGGAGGGGGCCGCCGGAGAGGGAGGAGGAGGAGGGGCTGTCGGATCACAGGTTTTGGCAAAACCCTCAAGGTTCGAACACTGGGGTGATCGCGAAGATTTCCTCCCTACCGATCCACGTCCTAACTGGCTAAGATCTCAAGAACGAACTCGACGAACTCGCAACACAAGGGACACAAGATTTATACTGGTTCGGGCCACCGTTGTGGTGTAATACCCTACTCCAGTGTGGTGGTGGTGGATTGCCTCTTGGGCTGATGATGAACAGTACAAGGGGGAGAACAACCTCCTGAGGTTGAGGTGTTCTTGTGCTCGGTGAACTTGTGTGCGTTAGGATTACTCAGGATGAGATGCCTTTTTGTGAGTTATCTCCTACGGTGGTGGCTAGTCCTATTTATAGAGGCCCTGGTCCTCTCCCCAAATATTGAGAGGGAAGGGAGCCAACAACGGCCAATTTGAAAGGGGACAACTAGTACAGCTTATCCTGACAAAAGCGGTATTCGCCTGCAAAAGGCTCTGGTGGTGACGCTGGTCTTGGTCTCGTTCCACCGATGTGGAAACCTTTGCTTGATGCCTCGGTACTCCACGCCTACCCTTGCCTCCTTAGCACCAAAGAGGAAACAAGGACACTCCGCGCGCTGGCTCCCGCCTGGCACCCGCCTGGTCTCGGTCGTCATGGCTCACGTCACGAGAACCTCGCGAGGTCTGCCTTGCCTTGATCTCTCCGCCCCTCGCGAGCGTCCCTGGCGAGGCCGCTCCTGAGGAGGTCTTGCGTCGTCGGCCTCACGAGGCTTGGCCCCTTGCGAGGGTCTTGAGTGCCTTGTTGATGAAGATGGGCCGTACATGCCTGCTAGCACAGCCACGCCGTGGGCCGCAGGCAGGCAAGTCCGGGCACCCCCGTTCCCAGAACGCCGACAGTAGCTCCCGGGCCCAAGGCGCGCTCGGGCTTGGCTTCGAGGTGAAGCCAAAGGTCAAGCGCGGTGGGCCGCGGGCCCCAAAAGCCTGCAGCCTTGGTCGACGCATGGCGGTTGATTGGACGTGGGCGTCTCCGCTTCCCCACGCTGCCTCGGCAACTGCCCGACTTGACAAGTCCCTGCGACATGCAAGGAAAACCATCATTACCTGTGATCGTGGGGGCGCTGGCTGGCCTTCTCCTGCTATAAATGATGAGGGGGGCAGAGCCCCCGTCGCCACTTCTCCCAATCCTATTTGCTTCTTCCTCCTCGATCATCTGCTAGTAGCAATGGCGCCCATCCGAAGGTTTTTTGCTGCGGAGAAGGGAAAGACTCCCCTCGACGTGCCGGCGCCGCTCCCGCCGAAGAAGAGGTCGTTTCACCGCCGCGACGCAGTGGCGATGCAGGTGGTGACGAGGCCTTGGTGTGAGCGGCCTCCTCCTAGGTATCCTCTGCCCTTCTATGCCCGAGCCTGGGGCTCAGGAGGAAGGGGCGACGAGCGTCGGCGCGCGCGCGGTGGCCAAGGTCGACGTGCCGTGGCGACGCGCGCCGTCGCTCCTGGAGTCCATGCCACGGACTCCTCGCGCGAGCTTATGCTGTGGGCTGTGATGCCCCCAAGCTCTTGGATCAGCTTCCCGCAGTTCTTCTCTAACGTGACGCCACCGAGGGGACCCCTCGAGCTCTGGTTGCAGCATGCTGACTGCGACGCTCCGGCGACCGGAGCAGAGGTTGAAGCGGTCTCCCCCAGCAAGATCTTCATGACCCACGGCTGGGGCGAGGTCGCGTGGGTTTGCCGTGCGGAGGGCGCCCTCGCGATCCACTTCGAGTATGACGGTGCCTCCACGCTATTCTTCAAGGTCTTCAAGGTCTTCGAGTAACACCAAAGCAAATTCATATTCATAATACTCAATCCACACAAGGAACTACAAAGAGACCCCAAAGTTTCTATCGGAGAAAAGATAATAAAAATGTGCATCAACCCATATGCATAGATTACCCCAACATCACCTCGGGAATCCGCAATTTGAGTGCCATAACATATATCAAGCAAATCAATACGATACCTCATTGTCACCTCAAGTATTCATACCGCAAGACATACATCATGTGTTCTCAAATCTGAATATTCAATCCGACATGACAAAACTTCAAAGGGTAAAGATTCAATTCATCACATCAAGAGTATAGAGGGGAGAAACATCATATGATCCATCTATATTAACAAAGCCCATGATATAGATCACGAGAGAGAGAGATTAAACACATAGCTACTGGTACAAACCCTTAGCCCCGAGGGTGAACTACTCCCTCCTCACCGTGGTGGCCGCCGGGATGATGAAGATGGCCACCGGAGATGATTCCCCCCTCCGGCAGGGTGTCGGAAAAGGTCTAGATTGGTTTTCGGTGGCTACAGAGCGTTGCAGCGGCGGAACTTCTGATCTAGGTTCACCCCGATGGGTTTCGGAATATTTGGGAATTTATAGTGCAAAGATGGGGTACGGGAGGCCACCGAGGTGGGTACAACCCACCTGGGCGCGCCAGGGGGCCTGGCGCGCCCTGGTGGGTTGTGCCCCCCTCGGGGCACCCCCTAGGTGCAGCTTTGGCCCATTGGGTTCCTTCTGGTCCAAAAAAATCTCCATAAAGTTTCATTGCGTTTGGACTCCGTTTGGTATTGATTTCCTGCGATGTAAAAGACAAGCAAAAACAGCAACTGGCACTAGGCACTGGGTCAATAGGTTAGTCCCAAAAAATGATATAAAGTTGCTATAAAATGATTGTAAAACATCCAAGAATGATAAAATAACAGCATGAATACTTCATAAATTATAGATACGTTGGAGACGTATCACCCTTCGTGATCGAATCCCCCTCCGGCAGGATGCCGGAAAAGGCCCCAAGATGGGATCTCACAGGAATAGAAGGTTGCGACGGCGGAAAAGTATCTTTGTGGCTCTCTCTGAGGGTTTTGGAATATATGTGAATATATAGGACGAAGAAGTAGGTAAGGGACTCCCGAGGGGGCCACAAGGTAGGCCCCCCCTAGGGCGCGCCCTCCACCTTTCCGCTGCCTCGTGGGTCTTCTAGCTTGGATTCCAAGTCCTCTGGGTGTCTTCTGGTCCAAGAAAAATCATAGTAAAGTTTTATTCCATTTGGACTCCATTTGATATTCCTTTTTTGCGAAACTCAAATACAAGGAAAAAACATAAACTTGCACTGGGCTCTAGGTTAATAAATTAGTCCCAAAAATAATATAAAATAGCATAATAATGCATATAAAACATCCAAAACTGAAAATATAATAGCATGGAACAATAAAAAATTATAAATACGTTGGAGACGTATCACTGGATCAAGGATCCACATCACACTTCCAAATTTTCACCGAAAGCACATGAAGGTTTGGTTACGGAAAGGATTCGCACACCTACAGAGTCTTCAACCTTCACTATAAAGTGGTCGAAACTGTAGATTGCGGTTCGGTGAGAATAACGGCTCGCAAAGGGAGCACCTACCAAATGTGCTAGATGAAGCTTCTCCTAACGAAACTATCAAGCTAATGGGTACTGGAGAAATCATACCCACGGAGGAACAAACTAAAGAGGAAATTGTTATTCCTGCTCCTACTCAACATGAAGAAAATGCTGAGACTGAAGACAATGCTGAAAATGAAGATAATAATAAGCAAGAGCAAAGTCCTCGCCCTGTTCATCCTCGATTCGCAAATGAAGTTCAGATTGAGAAGATTCTTGACAGTATTGATGTCTACTATGCAACTTTATTCTTGTAGACTCGTGTTGGGCCTCCAAGCGCAGAGTTTTGTAGGACAGTAGCAATTTTCCCTCAAGTGGATGACCTAAGGTTTACCAATCCGTGGGAGGTGTAGGATGAAGATGGTCTCTCTCAAGCAACCTGATAACCCACAAGTATAGGGGATCGCAACAGTTTTCGAGGGTAGAGTATTCAACCCAAATTTATAGATTCGACACAAGGGGAGCCAAAGAATATTTGAAAGGTATTAGCAACTGAGTTGTCAATTCAACCACACCTGGAGATTAATTATCAACAGCAAAGTGATCAGTAGAAAAGTAATATGATAGTTTTGATAATAGTGACAACAGTAATAGTAACGGTAACAGTGATAGCAGTAATTTTGTAGCAAGTGTAACAGTGATGATAGCAGTAGTAACTTAACAAGAACAATATAAGATAAATTCGTAGGCATTGGATCGGTGACTTCTTGGATGATATTCATCATGAGACATTTATAACCTAGTTCAGTTCATCAATATAATGTAGGCATGTATTCCGTAAATAGTCATACGTGCTTATGGAAAGAACTTGCATGACATATTCTGTCCTACCCTCCCGTGGCAGCAGGGTCCTATTGGAAACTAAGGGATATTAAGGCCTCCTTTTAATAGAGAACCGGAACAAACCATTAACACATGGTGAATACATGAACTCCTCAAACTACGGTCATCACCGGGAGTGGTCCCGACTATTGTCACTCCGGGGTTGCCGAATCATAACACGTAGTAGGTGACTATAACTTGCGAGATCGGATCTAGAATATGGATATAATGGTGATAACATAAATGGTTCGGATCTGAATTCATGGCACCCAGGCCCAAAGTGACAAGCATTAAGCATGGCAAAGTCATAGCAACATCAATCTTTGAACATAGTGGATACTAGGGATCAGGCCCTAACAAAACTAACTCGATTACATGATGAATCTCATCCAAGTCCATACCGACCAGCGAGCCTACGAAGGAATTACTCACTCCCGGTGGGGAGCATCCTGGAATTGGCGATGGGGAAGGGTTGGTGATGATGAAGAACGAAGACCCCCCCCTCTCTGGAGCCCCAAACGGACTCCAGATCTGGAGTCCCGATGAAGAATAGGAGGTGACGGAGGCTCCGTCTCGTGGATCGCCATAATTCTTTCTCCCTGATATTTTTCTGGAAAAATATGATTTTTATAGCGTCAGTTTCAGGGTCTGCAGGGCCACCAGGTGGGGACAACCCACCTGGGCGTGCCAGGAGGGGGGGGCGCCCTGGTGGGTTGTGCCCACCCAGGTGCCCCCTCCGGTGGATCTTGGCTCCTGAAATTCTTATTTATTGCATAAAAAATCCTCACAAAGTTTCGTTCTGTTCGAAGAACTTTTATTTCTGCACAAAAACAACACCATGGTAGTTCTGCTGAAAACAGCGTCAGTCCGGGGTTAGTTTCATTCAAATGATGCAAATTAGAGTTCAAACAAGAGGAAAAGCGTTAGGAGTTGGAGATGTATCAACTCCCCCAAGCTTAAACCTTTGCTTGTCCTCAAGCAATTCAGTTGATAAACTGAAAGTGAAAAAGAAAAACTTTTATGAACTCTTTTGCTCTTGTTTGCATAAATAAGCTTAAACAGCACCCAGGTTTCAGCCAACATTATAACTAACCATGCCGACAATAACTCTTAAAGATTATATTAACTCATATCAATGACATAATCAGCTAGGGAGCAATAATAAGATATCTGAGACAGCAACATGTTGTCAAAACAACCATGATATAATATGACAATAGTGGTATCTCGCTAGCCCTTTCTGAGACTGCAAAACAAATGCAGAGCACCTCCAAAGTTCAAGCAGCGACTAAACATTGTAATTCATGGTAGAAAAGATCCAGTCATGATGCACCCACATTAGCTACACACAAGGCATAAGTCATGACAATAGTGCTCTCAGGTTCTGGCGCTTGTTTTAGAAGGTGATGGCACAACATAAAAGTAAATAGATAGTTCCTTTGCAGAGGGAAGCAGTTATTTGCAGAGGTGCCAGAGCTCAAGTTTTTAAAACAGAGGTAAATGACATTTTGAGACATGCACCCTTCTCATTTACTTCACGACTATCAGTTATCAATATCTTCCATGCTAAGCACACTAGTGGCGGTTCCCAAGCGATAAGAGTAAAGGTTTTGACTCCATTGGGAGTTTTTGTTTGCAGTTTGGGACTGGGCATCCCTAATACCGTCCTTTTCTCGTGCGATGGCGAGTGAATAAACACTCGACCTGAGAATAACCCGCTTAGCATGGAAGATACCGACCACCTCCTGTCGTTCCATGAACGATCCAGGCACACAAAAGGATATTTATTAGAAGTTTTTAGAGGTGGCACATGCAAATTTACTTAGGACGGCAGGGTAATACCGCACATAGGTAGGTATGGTGGACTCATCTGGAATAACTTTGGGTTCAAGGTGTTTGATGTACAAGCAGAATTACCACTTAGTACAGGCGAAGGCTAGCAATTAGATTAAGAAGCGGCCAGCTAGAGAGCAACAACGGTCATGAACATGCATTATGCATAAGTAACATTGGACACTAGCATGAGTAGGATATAAACACCATGAACATAAATATCATAGAGGCTATGTTGGTTTTGATTCAACTACATGCATGAACATGTGCCAAGTCAAGCCACTCGAACATTCAGAGGAGGATACCATATCATCATACTACATCACAATCATTTTAACGCAATGTTGATATCCAAGATAAATCATTATCCACTCCTAGCTAGTTATGCATGGCATGAGAAACTATAATCTGTAATTGTCATTGCAAACATGTTTAATCATAATGGGTTGAATCATGGATACTAGGTTCAACATATTTACACAAACATAACAAGTCGAGTTCATACCAGTTTCTCTCTGCCATGGCCAATTCATCGAATGTCATCATTATTGCCTTTCACTTGCACGACCGAACGATATGAAAATAATAATAGTGCAAGAGTGCCGTGGACTAAGCTGGAATCTACGTACATTTTATTCAACAGGAGAAGACAAGGTAAAATGTGCTCTTTATTAGATCAACAATTATTCATATGCGAGCCACTCAACATTTTAATCGTGGTCTTCTCCTCGGTACAACTCGAATAAAAATAAAAGAAATTCAGAGAAACACACTGAAATATTTTTGGAGTTTTTGGTTTTCTTGAACAAGCAAATAAAAGGGAAAAGCAAAAACGAAAAAACTATTTACACGGGAAAGCTTCCAACAAGCAAAAGAAGAACAAGAAAATCTTTTTGGGTTTTCTTTTTAGTATTACAACTAAGCATGCATAGAAAGTAAACTAACTATAACTATTTTTTTGTTTTTCTAAGGTTTTTCAAACACACAAGAAGAAAGCAAGAAAATAAATCTAAGCATGGATAATACAATGAAAAAGTGTGAACACCGACAAATGAAATGAGTGGACATGAATGTAATGTCGGTGAGAAACATGTACTCCCCCAAGCTTAGGCTTTTGGCCTAACTTGGTAAACAGTCAGTAGCCTGGATAGTAGTTGGGGTACTGAGGAGCGGGCATCCACTCATCCCACTGCTGGGGCTCCTCCTCTGCCTCTGCAGTAGCCTGATCATTCCGGTAGGCGATGATGTCCGCAGGCATAATCCTATATCCGCCCCTGGCAACAGAATCAAACAAAGCAGGAGCAGACAATGGAATAATATCGCGAGTGTTAACGCTAAAAACCAGGTTATATGGAATAGGGATGTTAGGAGAATCGATATCAGTGAAGTGGTGGTGATCCATGGCTGCGTGGTCTAGGTAAACCTTGGTCAGAGGGTGATCATGAAGGCGTATCTCAACCTCGAAGTGAGCCGCCAAACGAGTAGCGAAAATCCCACCATGTATTTTAGCCTTGGACATATTAATATGAAGGCGACGTGCCACAATAGCTCCCAAGCTATAAGTGTTGTCGCCCTCTAGTGCACGAGTAAAACAACAAGGTCTGGTGAACTGAGCGCACCCACATTCTCTCTAGCAAGCAAGCATTTTGCAATGAAAAGAGCAAAGTAATGAATAGTAGGAAAATGCAAGCCAGCGGCAGTGATAGCTGACACCCATCTCTCATCTCCTCCCATCAAGGTATGATAAAAGGCCTCAAACTCTGCCGGCCTAGGCTCGACTAAGCTCCCATCAGAAGGGATCATGCATATGTTAGAGAATTCAGTAAGTGGTATCTGATGGGTTTCAGCATATAAATCAAACCGCACCTCAGGAGGATTATTCCTAGGAATGAAAGTAAAACTTTGAACAAAGATGTTTGTGAGGAGATGATACTGTTCACATTCATCTGCGATGAACTCAGTGAGGCCAGCATTAGTAGCATATTGTGTGAACTCCTGAAGGATTCCAGCCTCTTCCATAAACTGGGTGTGCGGCCATTCGCACGGCCGAGGGATTGAGATCACTGTCAGACGACTCCCCAATAACACCCTTGGAGTTCTTCTTAGAAGCAAACTTCCTAAAGATGTTCATCTTTTTCCTATGAACAAAATTCTGAAGTTTTTAGTCCACAAATTTTTCTCAACAAAACTTCACAAAATTGATAGCAACTACTCATAGGGATGCATAGAGGCCATAGCGAGCATTCAAACTACTTAGAACTCAAAGAATTCAACATGCAAGCTCATCTACAGCAGCACCAAGAGTAGATAATTATTCAAAATATAAACCACTAAAATAAAAACTAATTGGACAAACAGTGGAGTCACATACCAAGCAACAATCCCCCGAAACAGTTTCGGAAACGGAGCTTCGAGCAAAGATATCGAAATCCGCTGGTTTGAGAGTAAGAACACGAGAGAGAGAGAACAATGGAGAACTTTTTCATGAGGTAAGTGATGATGTGGTGTGAAGGGATAAGTGAGGGGCCCACGTGGGGACCACAACCCACCAGGGCACGCCTGGGGGTCCTGGCACGCCCAAGTGGGTTGTGCCCACCTGGTACACCACCCTCTGATATTATTTGCACCAAAAATTGTTAAATATTCATAAAAAATCATATTAACTTTTCAGAGCATTCTAAGAACTTTTATTTTTGGGTCATTTTTTATTACACTGGAAATTCAAAAAACAGACAAAACATGGCATTTTATTTTATTTGACTAATAAAAACAGAAAACAAAAAGTAAGGACAGAAGGTAGTGCTTACTAAATTCATCAACTTCATACCGCTCAAAAATGATTCATTAATAAGGTTGATCAAGTCTTTTTAACACCACTTTCAATTAGCATGAAACCGAAGAACTTTCATAAATCACTAAGTTACCTCAACGGGGATATTAATGTCCCCAACGATAAGCATTTGATATTTCTTTTTGACAGTAGGTAGAGGTATTTGAAAACTTCCAATAGTGATTGTCGGAGATTTTTCAATAACATTAATAGCATTTACTTGGAATTGTTTCTTCGAAAAGTGCACTGTATGCTCATTACCATTGATATGAAAAGTGACCTTGCTTTTATTGCAATCAATAACAGCCCTGCAGTATTCAAGAAGGGTCTACCAAGGATAATCGACATGTTGTCGTCCTCGGGCATCTCAAGTATAACACAGTCAGTCAAAATAGTAACATTAGCAACAACAACGGGCATATCCTCACAAATACCGATTGGTATGGCAGTTGATTTGTCAGCCATTTGCAAAGATATTTTAGTATGTGTGATTTTATCCAAATCAAGTCTTTTATATAAAGAGAAAGGCATAACACTAACACCAACTCCTAAATCACACAAAGCAGTTTTCACATAATTCTTTTTGATAGAGCAAGGTATAGTTGGTATTCCCAGATCTCCAAGTTTTTTAGGTACTCCATCTTTAAAAGTATAATTAGCAAGCATAGTGGAGATTTCAGCTTCCGGTATTTTTCTCTTATTAGTGATGATGTCTTTCATATACTTTGCATAAGGAGGCATTTTCAAGATATCAGTCAAGCGAGTACGCAAAAAGACTTGCCTCAGCATTTCAGCAAAGCGTTCAAATTCTTCATCATCTTTCTTTTTAGTTGACTTAGGTGGAAAGGGCATAGGTTTTTGAACCCATGGTTCTCTTTCTTTACCGCATTTTCCAGCAATGAAGTCTCTTTTATCATATCTTTTATTCTTAGGTTGTGGGTTATCAAGATCAACAGGTGGTTCTATCTCAACATCATTGTCTGGTTCTTTATTATTTGGTTGAGCATCTCCATGAACCTCATCATTTTCTTTTTCATTATCCTAAGGTGAGTGTTCATTACCAGACTGAGTTTCAGCATTAGAGATAGAAGTTTCATTATCATGATCAGGAGGATTCTCTATTTCAGGTTCACTAGAAGTATGCAAAGTCCTATCATTTTTCTTCTTCTTTTTCTTTTTAGAAGGACTACGTGCATTGGTGTTAACTCTTTGTGAATCTTGTTCAATTATTTTTGGTCTCCCTCGGGATAAAGAGGTTCCTTAGTCATTTTACCTCCTCTAGTTGCAACTCTAACAGCAAAGTCATGTATATTATGATTCATTAAATCTAGCAACTCTCTTTGAGATTTAGCAACTTGTTCTAACTGAGTTTGAGCCATATAAGCATGCTTTCCAACACGTCTAACATCATATGAGATTCTAAATAACAAGTCACTCAAGCGAGCAATCATATCAGAATTGCATTTCAATTGTTTCATAACATTTGCATTGAAGTGATCTTGCTTTCTAATATAGTTTTCAAACTCATAAAGACATTGGCTAGGGTGCATATTGTGAGGATTGTCATTATCGATTAACTTCATTAGAGAATTTACCTCTACCACCTTAGGCGGTGGTGGTGTATTAAGCCCATGTATTTCTACAACAGGAGGTAAATTTTTAACATCCTCAACTTTAATACCTTTTCCTTCGTAGATTTATTTGCCTCTTGCATATCTTCAGGACTGAGATATAGTATACCCCTCTTCTTTGGAGTGGGTTTAGGCGGTGGTTCAGGAAGAGTCCAATCATCATGATTTTTCAATATGTTATTCAATAATTCTTCAGCTTGCCCAACAGTTCATTCCCTGAAAACACAACCAGCACAACTATCTAGGAAATCCCTAGAAGCATCGGTTAGTCCATTATAGAAGATATCAAGTATTTCATTTTTCTTAAGAGGATGATCAGGCAAAGCATTAAGTAATTGGCAAAGCCTCATCCAAGCTTGTGGGAGACTCTCTTCTTTAGTTTGCACAAAGTTAAATATTTCCTGTAAATCAGCCTGTTTCTTATGAGCAGGGAAATATTTTTCAGAGAAGTAATAAATCATATCCTGGGGACTACACACACAACCAGGAGCAAGAGTATTGTACCAAGCTTCAGCATCACCCTTTAATGAGAACAGAAATAATTTGAGAATAAAGTAATAACGAGTTTTCTCATCATGAGTAAAAAGGGTGGCTATGTCATTCAACTTAGTAAGATGTGCCACAACAGTTTCAGTTTCATAACCATGGAAAGGATCAGATTCAACCAAAGTAATTAACTCTGGTCGACAGAGAATTCATAATCCTTATCATCAATAAAGATAGGTGAAGTAGCAAACTTAGGATCATATTACATTCTAGCATTCAGAGATTTTTCTTTATACTTGCATAATAATTTCTCTATATCATCTCTATCCTTACAAGCAAGAATACCTCTAGTTGTCTCCTCATTCATAACATAACCTTCCGGTACCTTAGGCAATTCATATCTAGGAAGGCTAGTTCTAGTAGGTGTTTCAGGAGTTTCAGTTTCAGGCTCATCATCAGATTCAACAACATCATGTTGTATTACTCTAGCAATTTGTTCATCAAGAAAATCACCAAGTGGCACATCATTATCATCAAGCAAGGTACTAGTATCATCATAAGCATTATCCATAGCAAAAGTAGCATCATCAATAACTTGCGACATATCAGAATTGATAGCATGTGGTGGTGTTGCAAGTTTACTTATAACAGAAGGTGAATCTAAAGCAGAACTGGATGGTAGTTCCTTACCTCCCATCGTCTTTGAGGGAAAAATCTTAGTCTTAGCATCCTTCAGATTCTTCATAGTGATAAAGTGATAATAATCCCAAGTGAATCAACAAATATAGCTATGCTCCCCGACAATGGAGCCAGAAAAAGGACTTGACAACCCACAAGTATAGGGGATCACAACAGTTTTCGAGGGTAGAGTATTCAACCCAAATTTATAGATTCGACACAGGGGGAGCCAAAGAATATTTGAAGGTATTAGCAGCTGAGTTGTCAATTCAACCACACCTGGAAATTAATTACCTGCAGCAAAGTGACCGGTAGCAAAGTAATATGATAGTTTTGATAATAGTGACAACAGTAATAGTAACGGTAACAGTGATAGCAGTAATTTTGTAGCAAGTGTAACAGTGATGATAGTAGTAGTAACTTAGCAAGAACAATATAAGATAAATTCGTAGGCATTGGATCGGTGACTTGTTGGATGATATTCATCATGATACAGTTATAACCTAGGGCTATACGACACTAGCTCCAGTTCATCAATATAATGTAGGCATGTATTCCGTAAATAGTCATACGTGCTTATGGAAAGAACTTGCATGACATCTTTTGTCCTACCCTCCCGTGGCAGCGAGGTCCTATTGGAAACTAAGGGATATTAATGCCTCCTTTTAATAGAGAACCGGAACAAAGCATTAACACACGGTGAATACATAAACTCCTCAAACTACGATCGTCACTGGGAGTGGTCCCGCTATTGTCACTCCGGGGTTGCCGGATCATAACACGTAGTAGGTGACTACAACTTGCGAGATCGGATCTAGAACATGCATATAATGGTGATAACATAAACGGTTCAGATCTGAATTCATGGCACCTGGGCCCAAAGTGACAAGCATTAAGCATGGCAAAGTCATTGCAACATCAATCTTAGAACATAGTGGATACTAGGGATCATGACCTAACAAAACTAACTCGATTACATGATGAATCTCATCCAACTCATCACCGACCAGAGAGCCTACGAAGGAATACTCACTCCCGATACGGAGCATCATGGAATTGGCGATGGAGATGGGTTGGTGATGACGAAGAACAAAGATCCCCCTCTCCGTAGCTCCAAACGGACTCCAGATCTGGCCTCCCGATGAAGAACAGGAGGTGACGGCGGCTCCGTCTCGTGGATCGCGATCATTCTTTCTCCTTGGTTTTTTCTGGAAAAATAGGATTTTAGAGCGTCGGTTTCAGGGTTTGCGGGGCCACCAGGTGGGGACAACCCACCTGGGCGCGCCAAGAGGGGGGCGCCCTGGTGGGTTGTGCCCACCCAGGTTTCCCCTCCGGTGGATCTTGGCTCCAAAAATTCTTATTAATTGCATAAAAAGTCCTCGCAAAGTTTCGTTTCATTCCGAGGACTTTTATTTCTGCACAAAAACAACACCATGGTAGTTCTGCTGAAAACATCATCAGTCCGGGGTTAGTTTCTTTCAAATCATGCAAATTAGAGTCCAAAACAAGAGGAAAAGCGTTAGGAAAAGTAGATACGTTGGAGACATATCACAACCCTGCAACCAAATACAAGAAATCTCTTGTGTCCCCAACACACCCAATACAATGGCAAATTGTATAGGTGCACTAGTTCGGTGAAGAGATGGTGATAAAAGTTTAATATTGATGGTAGAAATATATTTTTATAATCTGAATAAATAAAAACAGCAAGGTAACAAATAGTAAACGGGCACAAAAACGGTATTGCAATGCTTGAAAATTAGGCCTAGGGTCCGTACTTTCGCTAGGGCAATCTCTCAACAATGCTAATATAATTGGATCACATAACCATCCCTCAACGTGCAACGAAGAATCCCTCCGAAGTTCTTATCTAGCGGAGAACATAAGAAGAAATTGTTTGTAGGGTATGAATCCACCTCAAAGTTATTCTTTCCGTTCGATCTATTCAAGAGTTCGTACTAAAATAACACAAAGCTATTCTTTCCGTTCGATCTATCCTAGAGTTCGTACTAAAATAACACCAAATAATTTCAGATTCATAATACTCAATCCAACACAAAGAACCTCAAAGAGTGCCCCAAGATTTCTACCGAAGAAACAAAGACAAGAACATGCATCAACCCCTATGCGTAGATTACCCCAATGTCACCTCGGGAATCTGCGAGTTGAGTGCCAAAACATATATCAAGTGAATCAATATGATACCCCATTGTCACCATGAGTATTCACATGCAAGACATATATCAAGTGATCTCAAATCCAGAAAAGTATTCAATTCGATAACAATGAAATCTCAAAGGGAAAAACTCAATTCATCACAAAAAGATACAGAGGGGAAAACACCATATGATCCGACTATATTAACAAAGCCCGTGATACATCAAGATCGTGACATCTCAAGAACATGAGAGAGAGAGAGATTAAACACATAGCTACTGGTACAAACCCTCAGTCTTGAGGGTGGACTACTCCCTCCTCATCGTGGTGGCCACCGGGATGATGAAGATGGCCACCGGAGATGATCCCCCCCTCCGGCAGGGTGCCGGAACGGGGTCTAGATTGGTTTTCAGTGGCTACAGAGCCTTGTGGCGGTGGAACTTCTGATCTAGGTTAACCCTTGATGGTTTCTCTATTTATAGGATTTTTTGGCGTTGGTTTCACGCTAAGATGGGCCTCGAGGTGAGCACAACCCACCGGGGCAAGCCACGCCCACCAGGCGCGCCCTGGTGGGTTGTGACCTCCTCGTGGCTCTTCTGGCCCTCCCACGAAGCTTCGGGGGTCTCTTTTGTTCAAAAAAATCATCAAAAAGTTTCAGCTCATTTGGAGAGCTTTCATTTGTGCACAAAAAACAACACCACGGTAGTTCTGCTGAAAACAGCATCAAGTCGGGTTAGTTCCATGCAAATCATACCAAAACCATATAAAATTGTTGTAAACATGGCATGAATACTTCATAAATTATAGATACGTTGGAGACGTATCAAGTATCAATGTTCCTAGTTCTCTTACTCGATCAACAGCTACGCAACTAGCAAACTTCCACTACTGGAATCAGCTTCTTTGTCGTCCGCCATGGCGGATGGCAAAGGCATGCACGGATGGCAAAGTCCTTTGTCGTCAGCCAGCGGACGACAAACTGTCCGTCTGAACAAGTGTCGGCAAAGGCCTTCTTTGTCGTCTGCTTCATAGAAGCGGCCGGCAAAGGATTGTGCCGTCCGTTGACGGAGGCCAGCAGACGGCAAAGATCATGGACAGCAGTGGGGTGGGGTGAGAGCCGTTAGGGGTTAACGGCGTGCTTTGCTGCCCGCCAGCCGACGGCAAAGAGGCAAAGCTCTTTGCCATCTCCTGACGGACGGCAAAGAGCTCAGCTGGGCCAGCACTGGGAAGCTTCCACATGGCCAGCTATGCCATCTGCCAGCGGACGGCAAAGAGCTTTTAATCCAGCGGACGGCATAGCTGGCCCTGTTTTCCAGTCCTATTTGCACACGTTGCCGTCTCCTGGCAGACGGCAAAGTGACCAAATAGGCAGCCCAGTGTTCCCAGTTTGCACAGGTAGCTGCCACGTGGCCTCTTTGCCGTCTGCTAGCGGACGGTAAAGAGCTTTGCTGTCCACTGGCAGACGGCAAAGAGGCTATATATCCCCTGTTTTTATTTGAGTCCATTTAATTTGACAGGATTTCACACATAGATATACATACATACATATCCAACATATCCAACAACATATAACAGCATGTCCAACAACATATTTCATCAAATCCAACATATCCAACAACATAGTTCAACAAAGTCCATCCTATCCAACATATCCATATATACATACATGCCAGAAACAAGTTTCCAACAACATATCCATATAGACATACATATCCAAACAAGTTTTCATAAACAACAAGGAAGCACCAGAAGAATAGTACACTCCATCAATGCAAGCTTCCTCATCTAAAGCAAATCTGTAAATTGGGAAACATGAAAGTTAGAAGAAGAAGAAGAAGACTAGCTAGAAGAAAAGGAAGAGGAGGAAAAGAAGAAGAAGAATTTATCTTCTCTTTCTTTCTCTCCTCTCCTATTATTTATCTTCTTCTTTTCTAAGTAAAAATGCTAAGTGTGTAGGTCAATTTAGAGCTAAGCTAGGTAAATAGGTCATTTTGGAGCCAACGTAGGTTAAATGGATCATATTGGAGCTAACCTAGCTAAACTTGGTCATTTTTAGCTAACCTAGCTAATTATGCCATTTTTGACCTAACTAAGCTTATTGTGTCATTTTAGAGGACAACAAGCTAAGTATATGACATTTATGAGGTTAGCAAGGATATTATGCCATTTACGAATAAAAACAAGTAAGAGGAGGAAAAGAGGAAGAAGAAGAAGAAGAATTAAGAAGAAGAAGAAGAAGTTCTTCTTCTTCTTCTTTTCTTCCTATTCCTTCTTTTCTTCCTCTTCCTTGATTTTCTTCATCTTATTATGTCATTTGTGGACTAAATTAGTACAACATAAAAAATTGAATACCTGACATGAATAATATGTATATAATTTAAGTGTATCATCATCATGAACATAATAAAAAATTGAATACCTCACATTACTAATATTACTCTGAATCGTCTATATATGCTCCGGGATCAATAAATGCATCATCATCATCACTATCAGTGACGTGCTCATCATCATCATCAATAAATGCATCAACATGTGGAAGGCCTCCTTTACGTAATCGTTCAAGCATTGACAGGTCATCTGCAGCAGTAACTTCTTCTTGTTTCGGCTCTTCTTGTTCCGGCTTAGGGGTGAAGTCGGATTCACTATCGTTGTCTACTTCAATGTTCTGGGGTGGAGTAGAGCGGTTCTTGAAACGTTTTTTGGAAAGACGTGTTTCTTGGAAGAATTCTCCTTCGTCATATGTGTCTTGGTTAATGTGAGGTTCATAATCCTCTTCATTGGGGGGAGGTGGTCTAACACGTGGCGGCACTTCATAAACGACATCCCAACCACTGAGATTTGGATCACTTTGACAGGCCCACGGTAGATAGAAAACTTGGGTTGCCTGTTGAGCCATAATATAGACATCGGGAACATCCAAATGGGTGCTTTGTTTGATTTCGACTAGCCCTATATGTTAATGAGTCCTTCTAGTCTCCCTCGACTGGAACCAATAACATCTGAAGACTACGACGTTTGGTGGGTTTTCACCATAGAATTGAAGTTCATAAATTGCTTCAACTCTTCCATAATACTCGATATCTCCTTCGCCGATAGCAGAGACACAGCAATTTGTAGACTTTCGGTCGGCCATAGATAGCTCTTTGCCATAGGTACGAAAGCGATACCCGTTGATGTCGTATTTGTCAAATGAAAGGACCTTATAGTCAAAACCATTAGCTACTTGTCTCAATTCGGCATCCATAATCTCTGAATTAGCCTACAAGTTTAATACGAAAGGATTGTTGCATTAGTCGCAAATTAACCAAAGAAATGAAATGGTCTAATGGAAATTACCCTTTTTTTGAACCAAGATATGAAACCGGGATATTCGCCTCCTTGCTTTCCCAGGAGCTCATACTCTTCGACGGAATCATTTTGGATCACCGCTCCATACGAGAATATGGCAACATATCGACTGCATCAAATATCCAGGAATAAGAGCAGTTCAAAGGAATTAGAAGTTGCGAAACAATGTATCGAGATCTTACTCGATGTACGGCCGCACTTCTGTTAGGTTGTTGAAGAGATACGGCGAAATGGTCCGCCATTCTTCAACATCCAACGATACTGGTTTCCAACCACTGGCTGGTGCGAGATTCCCTTTGAATAGGCTGAGGTTGGATCGACCCCTTTTAGGGTCGTCTGCATTGTACCGAGGCTTCCGATTATGCAAATGAAGATTTTTGGCTTCGTAGTGTGTTGTCACGAAGTTTGCCACCTCCTCAGTGATGAATGCCTCAGCCATCGATGCTTCAATTCTACGTTTATTTTTACATTTTGCTCGAAGCGTCTTCTGCATCCTCTCAGTTGAGTAGCACCAATGATTTTGCACGGGCCCCCAATCGTGCCTCGGTCGGGAGATGCAAAATCAAGTGTTGAATTGGATTAAAGAGGCTTGGCGGAAAGATCATCTCTAATTTGCAGATCAACTCCGGCACCAACTGTTCCATTTCTTCTAGGAGGCCAGGCGATAGTTCTTTCGCACAAAGAACACCGAAGAAATAGCTCAGCTCTGCCAGTACTATCCATTCATCCTCAGGGATGAAGCCACGCAACATCACCGGCATTATCCGCTCAATCCATATGTGCCAATCATGACTTTTTAGACCAAATATTTGGAATTTTTCAAGACTCGCCCCCCTCTTTAGATTTGCTGCATACCCATCGGGGAACATCAACTGCATTTTCACCCACAAAATAATTTCCCTCATAGCTGGCCTTCCAAGATTGAACCATGCCTTTGGCTTCGTCCAGTTCCGCTTTCCTTTCGGTTCTTGCATGTTTTGTAACGGTCTATCACATAGCTCCTCTTGATCGACTCTAGCCTTAGTATTATCCTTTGATTTCCCCTCTATGCCGAACAATGTACCAAAAATGGCTTCGGCGATATTCTTTTCAGTGTGCATGACGTCGATGTTGTGTGGGCAAAGGAGGTCTTGGAAGTAAGGTAGATCCCACAAGCATGTCTTGTGAGTCCAGGCATGTTCCTTATTATACCCCTTGAAGTACCCTGGACGCTCTGGATCTGGCTCGAGAGCGTTTAACTGATCTAGGGTCTGTTGGCCTCTCAACGCAGGTGGTGCAGAGTGTTTGACAACTCTACCTTTGATGAAGCTCTTCTTGTCTTTCCTGAACTTATGGCGAGGATCTAGAAACGGTCTATGCAAGTCGAAGCAAGTATACTTGTGCCCTGCCGTCAGCCAACGAAACTCAAGAGCTCCCTTGCATGTGGGGCACGGGAACCTTCCATGCACACACCAGCCAACGAATAGCGCATATGCCGGCAAGTCATGCGTCGAGTACATGTACCAGGCACGCATTATGAAGTTCTGTTTGCTAAAGGCGTCGTATGTCTTGAACCCATTATCCCAAGCTTCTTGCAATTCGTCCTTAAGCGGCTGCATGTACACAATCATATTCTTCCCCGGATAGTTGGGCCCTGGAATTATCAACGTCAGGAAAATGTTCTTTCTTTGCATAATCTGCCAGGGGGGAGATTGAGTGGGATGACAAACACGGGCCAACAACTGTATTGGGCTGCCGTCTGACCAAACACACCGAACCCATCCGTGCTGACGGCGACTCGAGGATGCCTTGGATCTGCCTTTTTTTCTTATGTAATGCATCGAAGCGCTTCCACGCTTCACCATCCGATGTGTGCACCATCATCACATTCCCATCTGCATCTAGTTCGGTTCTTTTGCCCGTTTTGTGCAATGTCATCTGTCTGGCCGTCTCTTTGACCGTGAAAAGACGTTGAAGTCTTGGTATGATTGGCATATACCGAAGAACATTAACGGGTATTTTGGTCTGCGTCTTCTCACCCATACCGTTGTCTACCACAACATACCTGGAAGACTTGCAAATGGGACAATAGTTCAAGTCCTCATACTGAAGCCTAAATAAGACACATCCTTTCTCACAGGCATGTATCTTCTCATAGGGCATCTTAAGAGCACGGAGGATTTTGTCTAACTGGTATAGGTTTCCAGGTAGCACATGGCCTTTGGGTAGAAATTGTCCGAATACTGTCATCATCGCGTCGTAGCATTCTCTACCCAAGTTGAATTGAGCCTTCAAAGCCATTATTTGGGAGATGGCATCCAGCTAACAAAGCTCAGTGTGCTCGTGGAGAGAACGTTTTGAGGACTCCAACATTTCAGCGAAGGCCTTTGCAGATTCCTCCATGTCCTCGTCCGAGTCCCGAGCATCGTCAAAGTCTTGCACCACGTCTTCCATCCCGGTACCATGCTCGTCGGTGCGACGACGAACCACCTCGGCTCTGGCACGTTAGGCAGACTCACCATGTAATGTCCAGACCGTGTAACCAGGTGTAAAACCAAACTTCTGCAGGTGTTTACTCATTGCAAGCTTGTCCCTCATATTATAGTTGTCGCACCCGACATAGGGGCACCAGCTTAATTTTTGGCCATTTGCAAATGTGGCTCTAACAAACCCCTTGGTTTTTGTTAACCATTCCTCGGTCCAAACTTTCTGACTAGTGTAACTGGTGTACATCCACGCACGATCACTCATATTGACTTCCTACTGGACACACAAGAAATGTATACATAATTAAGCAAACCATATCCATCAATTAATGGAGTTTGTCAGTTTTATTACGTCCATGCAACCTACATGCTAATAGGTAAAGATAGGTCCTAATCCCACCTGAGTATGTGTAGATTGGGTTTGTTTTCCCATGCTCCACTCCGGATCTGACGCAAAATTTCGGCAGCACCTCCCCGTTGTTCTCCTGATACACGTCTCGGCAATAAGCAGAGAGGATGTGTACCCGGAGAACAACAGGGAGGCACTGACGAAATTCTGCATCGGATCCGGAGCAGAGCATATGGGAAAACGAACCCAATCTACACATACTCAGGCTGTCCATGGATAACGTTGGACAATTCAAAAGAATCACGATTATAAATATGCAAATGCATGCATATTTATAGATGTAACCCTTTCGAACAGGAGACGCATAGTGGTTACGCATACTGATGATTGACACCTATAGCTAGCAAGTTTCATCGGCACGAAGACCGGAACAGAGCAAATGAAGGGGGAAGGAGGAGATGTCATTTGTGCTCACCAACGAACGCAGGGGCGGAGCTCGTCGAACGCACGGCGAGGTCGTCAAACACCACACCCTCGCAGCGACGAAACAACTGCACATTTAAATACACCCAATCAACACAAATATATATGATGTTTTGCATAACAAAATCAAAAAATATACGATCTAACTCATAATTCACAAATATATGACCCCATCGGGGTCGGGGTCGGGCTCGGGGTCGGGGTGTGGTGTGAGGGTGTCGGGGTCGATCGGGGTGTCAGGGTGTCGGGGTCAGGGTCGGGGTGTGGTGTCAGGGTGTCGGGGTGTGGTGTCAGGGTGTCGGGGGTCGGGGTTGGGTGTCGTGCCGGGGTATCGGGGTGTCGTGTCGGGGTCGGGGTCTTGTTCTTCTTCTTTCTTCTCCTCCTCCTCCTCCTCCTCCTCTTCTTCTTCTTCTTTTCTTCCTCTTCTTCTTCTTCTTCTTCTTCTTCTTCTTCTTCTCCTCCTTCTTCTTCTGCTTCTGCTTCTCCTTCTTCTTCTTCTTCTTCTTCTTCTTCTTCTTCTTCTTCTTCTTCTTCTTCTTCTTCTTCTTCTTCTTCTTCTTCTTCTTCTTCTTCTTCTTCTTTCTTCTCCTCCTCCTCCTCATCCTCCTCGTCGTCATCGTCTTCTTCTTCTTCTCCTTCTCCTCCTCCTCCTCCTCCTCCTCCTCCTCCTTCTTCTTCTCCTTCTTCTTCTCCTTCTTCTTCTCCTTCTTCTTCTTCACCTTCTTCTTCTCCATCTTCTTCTTCTTCTTCTTCCTCCTCCTCTTCCTCCCTCCTCCTCCTCCTTCTACTCTTCTTCTTCTTCTAAACTAAAACTAATCTAAACTAAACTAAACTAAAGTAAACTAAAACTAAAACTAAAACTAAACTGAAACTATAACTAAACTAAACTATAACTATAACTAAAACAGAAACTAAACTAAAAAGGGGGGAAGAACTCACCTGCAGGGGATCACCGGTGGAGGAGGCACGGGGCAGCCGGTGGATGGGAGGGCGGCCGCTGGAGGAGGAGGCGGCCCGGTGGAGGGGGAGGCCGGACGGCCGCGGAGGGGACGGCGATGCAGGGAGGGGCGGGGCGGCTGGACGGCCGCGGGGCGGCTGGACGGCCGCGGCGCGGCTGGCCAACATGGAAGGGGCGACGGGGGCGCGGTGGAGGTCGGGGCGCCGTAGGGGAGGGGTGCGGGCGGCGGGGCGGCCGGCTACGGCGGATGGGATCGGCGGCGGCTGTTGGGGAACGCAGTAATTTCAAAAAAATTCCTACGCACACGCAAGATCATGGTGATGCATAGTAACGAGAGGGGAGAGTGTCTTCCATGTACCCTCGTAGACCGTAAGCGGAAGCGTTATGACAACGTGGTTGATGTAGTTGTACGTCTTCACGATCCGACCGATCCAAGTACCGAACACACGGCACCTCCGAGTTTAGCACACGTTCAGCTCGGTGACGTCCCACGAACTCACGATCCAGCAGAGCTTCGAGGGAGAGTTCCGTCAGCACAACGACGTGATGAAGGTGATGATGATGCTACCAACGCAGGGCTTCGCCTAAGCACCGCTACGATATGACCGAGGTGGATTATGGTGGAGGGGGGCACCGCACACGGCTAAAGGATCAAGTAATCAACTTGTGTGTCTTGGGGTGCCCCTGCCCCCGTATATAAAGGAGCAAGGGGCGAGGCCGGCCGGCCCTAGGAGGGCGCGCCAAGAGGAGTCCTCCTCCTGTTGGGAGTAGGACTCCCCTTTCCTAGTCCCACTAGGAGGGGGAAGGAAGGAGTGGGAAAGGGGAAAGGCAAGGGGGCGCCCCCCCCCCCCTTCCTTGTCCTATTCGGACTCAAGGGGAGGGGGCGGGCGGCCTGCCCTCGCGGGCCCCTCTCTCTCTCTCCACGAGGGCCCATCAAGGCCCATTAGCCCTCGGGGGGTTCCGGTAACCCCGCTGGCACTCCGGTAAAATCCCGATTTCACCGGGAACTATTCTGATGTCCAAATATAGGCTTCCAATATATCGATCTTTATGTCTCGACCATTTCGAGACTCCTTGTCTTGTCTGTGATCATATCCGGGACTCCGAACTACCTTTGGTACATCAAAACACATAAACTCATAATACCGATCGACACCGAACGTTAAGCGTGCGGACCCTACGGGTTCAAGAACTATGTAGACATGACCGAGACTCATCTCCGGTCAATAACCAATTGCGGAACCTGGATGCTCATATTGGCTCCTACATATTCTATGAAGATCTTTATCGGTCAAACCGCATAACAACATACGTTGTTCCCTTTGTCATCGGTATGTTACTTGCCCGAGATTCGATCGTCAGTATCTCAATACCTAGTTCAATCTCATTACCGGCAAGTCTCTTTACTCGTTCCATAATACATCATCCCGCAACTAACTCATTAGTTGGATTGCTTGCAAGGCTTATAGTGATGTGCACTACCGAGAGGGCCCGGAGATACCTGTCCGACAATCAGAGTGACAAATCGTAATTTTGATCTATGCCAACTCAACAAGTACCATCGGAGACACCTATAGAGCACCTTTATAATCACCCAGTTATTTTGTGACGTTTGGTAGCACACAAAGTGTTCCTCCGATATTCGGGAGTTGCACAATCTCATAGTCATAGGAACATGTATAAGTCATGCAGAAAGCAATAGCAATATACTAAACGATCAAATGCTAAGCTAACGGAATGGGTCAAGTCAATCACATCATTCTCTAATGATGTGATCCCGTTAATCAAATGACAACTCATGTCTATGGCTAGGAAACTTAACCATCTTTGATTCAACGAGCTAGTCAAGTAGAGGCATACTAGTCACACATGTACTAAGTTTTCGGTTAATACAATTCTAGCATGAATAATAAACTTTTATCATGATATAAGGAAATATAAATAACAACTTTATTATTGCCTCTAGGGCATATTTCCTTCAGTCTCCCACTTGCACTAGAGTCAATAATGTAGATTACACAGTAATGATTCTAACACCCATGGAGTCTAGGTGCTGATCATTATTGGCTCGTGAGAGAGGCTTAGTCAACGGGTCTGCAACATTCATATCCGTATGTATCTTGCAAATCTCTATGTCTCCCTCCTTGACTTGGTCGCGGATGGAATTGAAGCGTCTCTTGATGTGCTTGGTTCTCTTGTGAAATCTAGATTCCTTTGCCAAGGCAATTGCACCAGTATTGTCACAAAAGATTTTCATTGGACCCGATGCACTAGGTATGACACCTAGATCGGATATGAACTCCTTCATCCAGACTCCTTCATTTGCTGCTTCCGAAGCAGCTCTCCGCTTCACACGTAGATCCCGCCACGACGCTTTGCTTAGAACTGCACCAACTGACAGCTACACCGTTCAATATAAATACGTATTCGGTTTGTGACTTAGAGTCATCCGGATCAGTGTCAAAGCTTGCATCGACGTAACCATTTACGACGAGCTCTTTGTCACCTCCATAAACGAGAAACATATCCTTAGTCCTTTTCAGGTATTTCAGGATGTTCTTGACCGCTTTCCAGTGATCCACTCCTGGATTACTTTGGTACCTCCCTGCTAAGCTAATAGCAAGGCACACATCAGGTCTGGTACACAGCATTGCATACATGATAGAGCCTATGGCTGAAGCATAGGGAACATCTTTCATTTTCTCTCTATCTTCTGTAGTGGTCGGGCATTGAGTCTGACTCAACTTCACACCTTGTAACACAGGCAAAAACCCTTTCTTTGCTTGATCCATTTTGAACTTTTTCAAAACTTTATCAAGGTATGTGCTTTGTGAAAGAACAATTAAGCGTCCTGATCTATCTCTATAGATCTTGATCCCGATATATAAGCAGCTTCACCGAGGTCTTTCATTGAAAACCTCTTATTCAAGTATCCTTTTATGCTATCCAGAAATTATTTATCATTTCCAATCAACAATATGTCATCCACATATAATATTAGAAATGCTACAGAGCTCCCACTCACTTTCTTGTAAATACAGGCTTCTCCAAAAGTCTGTATAAAACCATATGCTTTGATCACACTATCAAAACTTTTATTCCAACTCCGAGATGCTTGCACCAGTCCATAGATGGATCGCTGGAGCTTACACACTTTGTTAGCATCCTTTGGATCGATAAAACCTTCAGGTTGCATCATATACAACTCTTCTTCCAGAAATCCATTCAGGAATGCAGTCTTTACATCCATTTGCCAAATTTCATAATCATAAAATGCGGAAATTGCTAACATGATTCGGATAGACTTAAGCATCGCTACGGGTGAGAAAGTCTCATTGTAGTCAACTCCTTGAACTTTTCGAAAACCTTTCGCAACAAGTCGAGCTTTGTAGACAGTAACATTACCGTCAGCGTCAGTCTTCTTCTTGAAGATCCATTTATTCTCGATGGCTTGCCGATCATCGGGCAAGTCAACCAAAGTCCACACTTTGTTCTCATACATGGATCCCATCTCAGATTTCATGGCCTCAAGCCATTTTGTGGAATCTGGGCTCATCATCGCTTCATAGTTCGTAGGTTCGTCATGGTCAAGTAACATGACCTCCAGAACAGGATTACCGTACCATTCTGGTGCGGATCTTACTCTGGTTGACCTACGAGGTTCGGTAGTAACTTGATCTGAAGTTACATGATCATCATCATTAGCTTCCTCACTAATTGGTGTAGTAGTCACATGAACAGATTTCTGTGATGAACTACTTTCCAATAAGGGAGTACGTACAGTTACCTCATCAAGTTCTACTTTCCTCTCACTTATTTCTTTCGAGAGAAACTCCTTCTCTAGAAAGGATCCATTCTTAGCAACAAATATCTTGCCTTTGGATCTGTGATAGAAGGTGTACCCAACAGTCTCCTATGAAGACACATTTCTCTGATTTGGGTTCGAGCTTATCAGGTTGAAGCTTTTTCACATAAGCATCGCAGCCCCAAACTTTAAGAAACGACAACTTTGGTTTCTTGCCAAACCACAGTTCATAAGGCGTCGTCTCAACGGATTTAGATGGTGCCCTATTTAACGTGAATGCAGCCGTCTCTAAAGCATAACCCCAAAACGATAGCGGTAAATCAGTAAGAGACATCATAGATCGCACCATATCTAGTAAAGTACGATTACGACGTTCGGACACACCATTACGCTGTGGTGTTCTGGGTGGCGTGAGTTGCGAAACTACTTTGCATTGTTTCAAATGAAGACCAAACTCGTAACTCAAATATTCTCCTACACGATTAGATCATAGAAACTTTATTTTTCTTGTTACGATGATTTTCCACTTCACTCTGAAATTCTTTGAACTTTTCAAATGTTTCAAACTTATGTTTCATTAAGTAGATATACCCATATCTTCTTAAATCATCTGTGAAGGTGAGAAAATAACGATACCCGCCGCGAGCCTCAACATTCATTGGATCACATACATCAGTATGTATGATTTCCAATAAATCTGTTGCTCGCTCCATTGTTCCGGAGAACGGCGTTTTAGTCATCTTGCCCATGAGGCATGGTTCGCAAGTACCAAGTGATTCCAAAAGTCCATCAGAATGGAGTTTCTTCATGCGCTTTACACCAATATGTCCTAAACGGCAGTGCCACAAATAAGTTGCACTATCATTATCAACTCTGCATCTTTTGGCTTTAATATTATGAATATGTGTATCACTACTATCGAGATTCAAAAAGAATAGACCACTCTTCAAGGGTGCATGACCATAACAGATATTACTCATATAAATAGAACAACCATCATTCTCTGATTTAAATGAATAACTGTCTCGCATCAAACAAGATCCAAATATAATGTCCATGCTTAACGTTGGCACCAAATAACAATTATTCAGGTCTAAAACTAATCCCGAAGGTAGATGTAGAGGTAGCGTGCCGACCGCGATCACATCGACTTTGGAACCATTTCCCACACGCATCGTCACCTCGTCCTTAGCCAATCTTCGCTTAATCCGTAGTCCCTGTTTCGAGTTGCAAATATTAGCAACAGAACTAGTATCAAATACCCAGGCACTACTCCGAGCATTAGTAAGGTACACATCAATAACATGCATATCACATATACCTTTGTTCACCTTGCCATCCTTATCCGCCAAATACTTGGGTCAGTTCCACTTCCAGTGACCAGTCCCTTTGGAGTAGAAGCACTCAGTCTGAGGCTTACGTCCAGACTTGGGATTCTTCACTTGAGCAGCAACTTGCTTGTCTGTTCTTCTTGAAGTTCCCCTTCTTCCCTTTACCCTTTTTCTTGAAACTGGTGGTCTTGTTGACCATCAACACTTGATGCTCCTTCTTGATTTCTACCTCCGCAGCCTTTAGCATCGCGAAGAGCTCGGGAATTGTCTTATCCATTCCTTGCATATTATAGTTCATCACGAAGCTCTTGTAGCTTGGTGGCAGTGATTGAAGAATTCTGTCAATGACACTATCATCCGGAAGATTAACTCCAAGTTGAATCAGGTGATTGTTATACCCAGACATTTTGAGTATATGCTCACTGACATAACTATTCTCCTCCATCTTACAGCTGTAGAACTTATTGGAGACTTCATGTATCTCAATCCAGGCATTTGCTTGAAATATTAATTTCAACTCCTGGAACATCTCATATGCTCCATGACGTTCAAAACGTCGTTGAAGTCCCGGTTCTAAGCCGTAAAGCATGGCACACTGAACTATCGAGTAGTCATCAGCTTTGATTTGCCAGACGTTCATAACATCTGGCGTTGCTCCTGCATCAGGTTTGGCACCTAGCGGTGCTTCCAGGACGTAATTCTTCTGTGCAGCAATGATGATAATCCTCAAGTTACGGACCCAGTCCGTGTAATTGGTACCATCATCTTTCAACTGTGCTTTCTCAAGGAACGCATTAAAATTCAATGGAACAACAGCATGGGCCATCTATCTACAACAACATAGACATGCAAAATACTATCAGGTACTAAGTTCATGATAAATTAAAGTTCAATTAATCAAATTACTTAAGAACTCCCACTTAGACAGGCATCCCTCTAATCATCTAAGTGATCACGTGATCCATATCAACTAAACCATGTCTGATCATCACGTGAGATGGAGTAGTTTACAATGGTGAACATCACTATGTTGATCATATCTACTATATGATTCACACTCGACCTTTCGGTCTCAGTGCTCCGAGGCCATATCTGCATATGCTAGGCTCGTCAAGTTTAACCCGAGTATTCTGCTTGTGCAAAACTGGCTTGCACCCGTTGTATGTGAACGTAGAGCTTATCACACCCGATCATCACGTGGTGTCTCGGCACGATGAACTTTCGCAACGGTGCATACTCAGGGAGAACACTTATACCTTGAAATTTAGTGAGAGATCATCTTATAATGCTACCGTCGATTTAAGCAAAATAAGATGCATAAAAGATAAACATCACATCCAATGAATATAAGTGATATGATATGGCCATCATCATCTTGTGCCTTTGATCTCCATCTCCAAAGCACCGTCATGATCAGCATCGTCATCGGCGCGACACCTTGGTCTCCATCGTAGCATCGTTGTCGTCTCGCCAACTATTGCTTCTACGACTATCGCTACCGCTTAGTGATAAAGTAAAGCAATTACATGGCGATTGCATTTCATACAATAAAGTGACAACCATATGGCTCCTGCAAGTTGCCGATAACTCTGTTACAAAACATGATCATCTCATACAATAAAATTCAGCATCATGTCTTGACCATATCACATCACAACATGCCCTGCAAAAACAAGTTAGACGTCCTCTACTTTGTTGTTGCAAGTTTTACGTGGCTGTTACGGGCTGAGCAAGAACCGTTCTTACCTACGCATCAAAACCACAACGATATTTCGTCAAGTATGTGTTGTTTTAACCTTCACAAGGACCGGGCGTAGCCAGACTCGATTCAACTAAAATTGGAGAAACTAACACCCGCCAGCCACCTGTGTGCGAAGCACGTCGGTAGAACCAGTCTCGCGTAAGCGTACGCGTAATGTCGGTCTGGGCCGCTTCATCCAACAATACCGCCGAATCAAAGTATGACATGCTGGTAAGCAGTATGACTTGTATCTCCCACAACTCACTTGTGTTCTACTCGTGCATATAACATCTACGCATAAACCTGGCTCGGATGCCACTGTTGGGGAGAGTAGTAATTTCAAAAAATTTCCTACGCACACGCAAGATCATGGTGATGCATAGTAACGAGAGGGGAGAGTGTCGTCCATGTACCCTCGTAGACCATAAGCGGAAGCGTTATGACAATGCGGTTGATGTACTCGTACGTCTTCACGATCCGACCGATCCAAGTACCGAACACACGGCACCTCCGAGTTCAGCACACGTTCAGCTTGGTGACGTCCCACGAACTCACGATCCAGCAGAGCTTCGAGGGAGAGTTCCGTCAGCATGACGGCGTGATGACGGTGATGATGATGCTACCGACGCACGGCTTCGCCTAAGCACCGCTATGATATGAACGAGGTGGATTATGGTGGAGGGGGGCACCGCACACGGCTAAAAGATCAACTGATCAACTTGTGTGTCTTGGGGTGCCCCTGCCCCCGTATATAAAGGAGCAAGGGAGGAGCCCGACCGGCCCTAGGAGGGCGCGCCAAGAGGAGGAGTCCTCCTCCTAGTGGGAGTAGGACTCCCCTTTCCTAGTCCCACTAGGAGGGGGTAGGAAGGAGTGGGAGAGGGGAAAGGCAAGGGGGGCGCCGCCCCCCTTCCTTGTCCTATTTGGACTCAAGGGGAGGGGGCGTGCGGCCGGCCCCTCTCTCTCCACTAGGGCTCATCAAGGCCCATTAGCCCCCAGGGAATTCCGGTAACCCCCCCGGCACTCCGGTAAAATCCCAATTTCACCCGGAACTATTCCGATGTCCAAATATAGGCTTCCAATATATCGATCTTTATGTCTCGACTATTTCGAGAGTCCTTGTCATGTCCGTGATCATATCCGGGACTTCGAACTACCTTCATTACATCAAAACACATAAACTCATAATACCGATCATCACCGAACGTTAAGCGTGCGGACCCTACGGGTTCGAGAACTATGTAGACATGACCGAGACTCATCTCCGGTCAATAACCAATAGCGGAACCTGGATGCTCATATTGGCTCCTACATATTCTACGAAGATCTTTATCGGTTAAACCGCATAACAACATACGTTCTTCCCTTTGTCATCGGTATGTTACTTGCCCGAGATTCGATCGTCGGTATCTCAATACCTAGTTCAATCTCGTTACCGGCAAGTCTCTTTACTCATCCCATAATACATCATCCCGCAACTAAGTCATTAGTTGCATTGCTTGCAAGGCTTATAGTGATGTGCATTACCGAGAGGGCCCAGAGATACCTCTCCGAAAATCGGAGTGACAAATCCTAATTTTGATCTATGCCAACTCAACAAGTACCATCGGAGACACCTGTAGAGCACCTTTATAATCACCCAGTTACGTTGTGACGTTTGGTAGCACACAAAGTGTTCCTCCGGTATTCGGGAGTTGCATAATCTCATAGTCATAGGAACATGTATAAGTCATGAAGAAAGCAATAGCAATATAGTAAACGATCAAATACTAAGCTAACGGAATGGGTCAAGTCAATCACATCATTCTCTAATGATGTGATCCCGTTAATCAAATGACAACTCATGTCTATGGCTAGGAAACTTAACCATCTTTGATTCAACGAGCTAGTCAAGTAGAGGCATACTAGTGACACTTTGTTTGTCTATGTATTCACACATGTACTAAGTCTCCGGTTAATACAATTCTAGCATGAATAATAAACATTTATCATGATACAAGTAAATATAAATAACAACTTTATTATTGCCTCTACGGCATATTTCCTTCAGCAGCAGCGCAGGTGTGGATCGGGGATGGCGACGCAGTGGAGGGGGCGGGGGGGCGACGTGGAAGGGGCGGCGGGGGCGCGGTGGAGGTCGGGGCGCCACAGGGGAGGGGTGCAGGGCGGCGGGGCGGCCGGCTACGGCGGACGGCGTCGGCGGCGGCGGCGCGGGTGTGGGTCGATTGGGAAGGAGACAGAGAGAGAAGAGAGAGGGGACGGGGGCGGGACGGCCGTTTACGTACCAGTCTCTTTGCCGTCCGTTGGCGGACGGCAAAGAGGTGGGGCCGGTGGGTCGTTATGGTTTAGACCTCCACTAGACCCCGCCCACCTCTTTGTCGTCCGCCGGCGGACGGCAAAGAGCTAGTAGATGGAGAAGTACCTCTTTATCGTACGCTGACTCTTTGCCGTCTGTTTATTTTAAGCGGACGGCAAAGGACCTCTTCGCTTTCAGCCAGCCGACAGCAAAGAGATGGCTGATGGCAAATCTCCTATTTCCAGTAGTATTTTGTGGGCACTTTGCATTCGTCTCCATATCCGAACCCAAGAAAGTTGATGAAGCCTCCATGGAACCTGAATGGATTCAAGCTATGCAAGAAGAGCTCCAACAATTTGAGCTCAACAATGTCTAGGAGCTAGTCAAGCATCCAGATCCTCGCAAGCACAATATTACTGGCACCAAATGGATCTATCGCAACAAAAAAGATGAACATGGTCAAGTTGTCAGAAACAAATCTCATCTTGTTGCTCAAGGTTACACTCAAGTGGAGGGAATTGACTTCGATGAAACCATTGCTCCTGTGGCTAGGCTTGAAGCTATTAGCATACTGCTAGCCTATGCTAACCACAACAACATCCTTCTGTAACAAATGGATGTGAAGAGTGCCTTTCTCAATGGCAAAATTGAAGAAGAAGTATATGTAGCTCAACCATCTGGTTTTGAAGATCCAAAGCATCCTTATATGGTATAAAAGCTCAACACGACACTGTATGGCCTCAAACAAGCACCTCGAGCTTGGTATGACACACTCAAAGACTTCCTGAAGAGCAAAGGCTTCAAACCTGGTTCCTTAGATCTCACTCTGTTCACGAAGACATATTATGGAGAACTGTTTGTATGCCAAATCTATGTGGATGACATTATCTTCGGTTGCACTGACAAAAGATACATCGATGAGTTCGGGCATATAATGCAAGAGCAATATCAGATGTCCATGATGGGGGTGCTGAAATTCTTCCTTGGTCTTCAAATCCGTCAACATAGAAATGGCATCTTCATTTCACAAGAAAAGTACCTCAACGATTGCCTGAAGAAGTTTGGAATGCAAGACTGCAAAGGGTACACGACGCCAATGCCAACCAAAGGTCAATCGGGCCCCGACGACAATGGTAAGGAGTTCGATCAAAAGGTATACCGCTCCATGATTGGTTCTTTACTGTATTTATGTGCATCTAGGCCAGATATGATGCTTATGCATATTGATGACTTAGGTGCACAACACACAAAGTCATGTATGTCTTCAACTCATCAAGACATACACTCTAAGTGTGAATACATTAATGTGGAATTTGACTTCGGTGTGCCACAATAATTGTGCGCCGTGTCTGGATCTAATACTTCCTATACGATGAGTAGCGCCACTACCAACTTCTCTTGAAGATTTTATGGCTGGCGTCATATTGCATTATCTTCAAAGTTGGTTTGTCTTCAACATTGTTTTGTCTTCATGAATTATCTTCACAATGTTGTTTTGGTCCTCATTGTCCATCAACACACACACACACACACACACACACACCTGGTTTTGAAGATCCAAAGCATCCTTATATGGTATACAAGCTCAACACACTGTATGGCCTCAAACAAGCACCTCGAGCTTGGTATGACACACTCAAAGACTTCCTGAAGAGCAAAGGATTCAAACCTGGTTCCTTAGATCCCACTCTCTTCACGAAGACATATGATGGAGAACTGTTTGTATGCGAAATCTATGTGGATGACATTATCTTCGAATGCACTGACAAAAGATACATCGACAAGTTCGGGCATATGATGCAAGAGCAATATCAGATGTCCATGATGGGGGTGCTGCAATTCTTCCTTGGTCTTCAAATCCGTCAACATAGAAATGGCATCTTCATTTCACAAGAAAAGTACCTCAATGATTGCCTGAGGAAGTTTGGAATGCAAGACTACAAAGGGTACATGACGCCAATGCCAACCAAAGGTCAATTGGGCCCCGACGACAATGGTAAAGAGTTCGATCAAAAGGTATACCGCTCCATGATTGGTTCTTTATTGTATTTATGAGCATCTAGGCCAGATATAATGCTTATGCATATTGATGACTTAGGTGCACAACACACAAAGTCACGTATGTCTTCAACTCATGAAGACATACAATCTAACTGTGAATACATTAATGTGGAATTTGACTTCGGTGTGCCACAATAATTGTGCGCCGTGTCTGGGTCTAATACTTCCTATACGATGGGTAGCGCCACTACCAACTTCTCTTGAAGATTTTATGGCTGGCGTCATATTGCATTATCTTCAAAGTTGGTTTGTCTTCAACATTTTTTGTCTTCATGAATTATCTTCACAATGTTGTTTTGGTCCTCATTGTCCATTAATACACACACACACAGATATAAATATAAATATATATATATATATATATGTTCTATCCTCTACATCATTCACTTATAGCTATGTCTTCAAGTTGCCATTTTCTGCACTAAGTGAATCTGATCAGACCCTGACCCCATCTGTGCTTATCTCTCCACCTCTCTCTATCTCTTCATATGCATTCTATTGACACGTGTAGATTGTCTTCACCGTGTCCTTGTCAGTCTAAGATATAGAGACAAACATTTAAAACGATTTTAATATCCTTATCATGTCTGCCTGAACCCGGAGAAGCTGGAATGACCACCCAACAAACCGGGCGCGCGTGGCACTGGTGCGCATTGCTGCTATACAGACGGGTTTTAACCCCTTTCCGCGACGGCATTTGGAACCGTCACCAAGTGAGTGTGGGCGATAGGGGTGAGGTCCCTTCCCACATGACCCAGAAACCGTCGGGGATAGGCATCCTGGCACAAAGGCTGGGGCAAAATGAGCTCATGTGCGATCGGGCGAGGCATCAAAACCCAATCGTTTCTGTTCGTATGTACACAGTGGATCCCAGAAAAACATTTCCGTTCGTATGTATATCACACACAGTCAATCCAAGGAATACGTTTCCGTTCTTATGTACATCCCACACAGTCAATCCAGGGAAAACGTTTCCGTTCGTATGTACATCATACACAGTTTTATGTATAGGCTCATGTTGAAAGGTGTAACTATCACACACGCTCGGCCTTGGTTAACCGTGTGCTTTTATCAACTACATCCCACATGATTTGATGAAGAAAACTATGTGGCATTGAGCTATCCATCACAAGCGCTTTTACTGCTAGAACCGTTTGCAAAGTTCCATGACCCATTTAGCAGGTTTATTAGTTTATAATTAATAATTCTAGTATTACACAAATTCACATTTCATATCGAATAGTTGTTTGCTAATTTCATATCAGGCACATAAATATATTTTAACATCACAGTACGATAGTTACCTGAAAACAACACATTACATCATATAGCTACTTCAACTTCATAAGAACAATATTAGAACAATATATACATTTCCCTAATCGAGATCATCCAGGCACGTCGTATCCACCTCTGCTTTCAATTCAGTAAGAACCTATTTTGCACTGTCCAACTGGGAAAGTGCCTCCTCCTTCGCCAACACCATCTTAGCAAAGTCTGATTTAAAAAATCTGAGCTCATTCTCCACCTTTCTCTTTTTATCCCGCATCTTCAAATATTCTTCAGCGTTGACAACACTTTCTTTAAGCCTACCTTTGTTCTCTTCCTCATACATGCTCCAGAGCTTTGCTAGGCACATCTTCAAAGACTGTGGCCACTCTCGATCAACCCACTCCAGGTAAGAACACTTCCATTCATCCTATAATATTTAAAACTAGATCGGTAACAATTATAGGGGAAATGGGTTTATAGCAACATAGAAAATCACCAATACTTATTTTGAGAAACTGAAGAAACATGTTAATTATGACATATCTTCTCAAAAAGATCAATGTGCAAATGAATTAATTGCTATTGAGACAACAACCAAATTCTGAAACATCAGAAGCTATAATTAACTACAACAACGCTACAAGTTCTTACTCATGTACTATAAATAACAAATTGAACATTTTATGAGGATGGTAAATATAACTGCAACAGCATAGCGACAATGTTTGGATGACAGCAAATTGATACTAACAGGTGTGTACATGCACAAATTTAGTAACACAGAACTAATAGCACTAAGTTCGTCCACTATGTATGCCAAACCCGGTGTAAAGGCAACTGTTTCTACATCTCGCACCGGTGCCCTGCACTAGCGAGCCGATGCAGCGGAAAAAAAATCAGGGACCCGGAATCCGGACCACCTAGTTGCTCCAATGCCCAGTTCCTTCATGCCATAAAGATTTAGTATTTTACTGCTTGGCTTCTCGGATGTGTGGACCAAAGTTGGCGGCACAAACTACTGAAGCAGTGCCAAATAATTTTCTAATGGCACCGCCGATGAGATGGCAACATTTTTAGATACTAGGTACAAACTGTGACACTGTCTTAGGATGCGTTTGGTTGAAGGTGTGGTATGAATGGGTTGGGACCGTGACAGTGTCTGAATCACATCTAATAAATGATTTGTAAAAACGAAAGAGGGTCTAACCTTCTCTGCACATGCCAGAAACTTCCTCCCATTGACCACAGCTTCAAACACAACTAGCTTCACGCATGGAGATTGATGGTGACAACGAGCAGACAGATCTTCAGCCACTCCGCTCCATTCGTTGCAATTGATGGTCCTAGGGAGCTACAAGAGGAAGAAATGACTGAAATCGACCACCGGGTTAAAATCCTTCATTCCAAGTCATAGCTCGAGAGAGAGAAGAGAGGCATACCCGGGTGGTGAAGGAGTCGGAGGAACCACCGGAGAGGTCATTGAAGAAGACCATGGCGACCCCGGTGGTAGGATGCAAGACGGCGAGAGCGAGGAAGCAAGCGAGGAAGCGGCTATAGCTTAGGAAGGAAGGAAGGAGGAAATAGGGGAAATGTGACTTGTGGTCGGGGAGAAAAGGGGGTGGGGAAGGGGGGGTAGATATTTTGGCGGTAGGACAAAAATTTGGAAATGTGGAAGGAAACTTTGTGCACGGGGCCGCCAGACACCATTCACTTTGAACAATTGTGTGCATCGCAAACGATTCTTCTGCTTTACGCGCATGGGATGAGTTTGATCATTCAAATTTTGGTGGAAATTCCCTGGGTACGTCATTGCATAATTTAACATCGCTTCCTAATTTGGGCACACAAAAGAGCGTACAGCACACAGACCACACTTACTGAATCGAGCAATTTTAGTAATTAAACAGAGCCAGTTGACCTAAACATTGCTCTAACAAAAGACCAGCATTATAAACAAAGCCTAAGTATGCATAATTTTAACAAATCCGCCACCGCGGCGGCCTATGCATCGCTGGTGTGATGAGACGTCGATGACTTGTCCTCGCGAAATGTCGTCGTTGGTGGACTCCGCGTCCCCCCTGCTAAAGTCGACCACGTCCTCGTCCTCGTCCTCGGTGCCGTCCTCAAGGTTGTAGTACTCGTATTAGTGGTTGCGCCAGAGCTCGTGTTGGTACCCCACCGCTGATTCCTCAACATACAAACTCTTCTCTACCTCGACCTCGGTCACGCGCAACTCCTCCTCCCGACGCTTGTCGATCTCCGCCGCCTCCTGCATCTCGAGCTCCCGCTCGGCGACCTCATGAGGAAGCAGGTGCTCCACGGCCACCACCACCCTTTCGTGTGTGGGTTGCATGCTGGATTCCGAGGCGGCCTGGAATATCTTGGCGTGTGCGTCCTCAATCTTGGCGTGGATGGCCTCGACACGGGCCGGGGCGACATCGACAGCACGGACGGCAGCTCCAGCGCTCTCGGCGTTTACAGCCGCAGCAGCTGTTGCAGTCGTCTCGGCTGCTGCAGCTGCCCTGTCGGCTGCCGCAGATGCCCTCTCGACACATGCGGCCGCGCTCAATGCGGATGCGCGGCACTCTCGGCGTAGGCGGCTGCGCTCCCGGCGCAGGCGGCGGCGCTCGGGGAGGACGCGGCCATCATATGGGCCTTCACGAAGCGTTTCCACGATGTCATCTTTGCAAGAAGGGGGTGCGGGAATGGGATCGGGATTCATGGATTCAAGGATTGCCGGCACTAGAGCAGACGAGCCGGCGAAGCTTAAGGAGGAAGACTTAAATAGACCCAGAAATTTTCATCGCAAACGGTTCGTACAAAAAAATTATGTCCGATGTTGTGCATATTTTTTATTAGATGTGAAAGATGAATTTGGAGTAAAGTGGCAACGGATGGTGTTTTAAATGTACGAGAAAATTTGTAGTACTAATATAACTGTCATGACAAATTTTGAAAAATTTCAGGGGTCATTTGACCTTTTAAGAATTTAAGTGATTTTCTAGCTATTTAATGACCGTAATTCAAATTTGAACTACATGTACATGCAACAGCTAACCATAATAGTTTGAAAAGTCATATTTTGTGTACTTGTGTGCGATTTAATTCCATGTGCAGTAAATTGGAAGGAATTTTCAAACATATTGGTCTTATGGCTATGACACAATTAAGCATGGAGTGCCATGGTATTTAAATTCCAGAAAATTAGAAAAAGATCAGAAACACATGAAACCTTGCTTGATGTAATGTCATGCCACCAAGATGATGTGGTAAAAAATTTGGCATGTTGACGAAAGTCTGGACATGCGTCCCTCACCAACCGAAGCAACTCACTAGAAGGCTCGTGTTTCCGAGAGGGAACAATGCATGTCTGATGACGAACGGGAGATAGCTTCCCCATACGGCCTTCAATTGTTTTTACATTTAACTTGCACTAATACAACTGTCATGTGAAAATTTGGAAAATTTCAGGTGTCATTTGACCTATTAAAGACATTTAAGTGATTTTCTAGCCATTTAATGACCGTAATTCAAATTTGAACTAAACCTACATGCAACGGCTAACCATAACGGTTTGATAAATCATATTTGTGTACTTGTGTGCGAGTTATTCCATGTGCAGTAAATTAGAAGGAATTTTCAAACATATTGGTCTCACCGCATGGACATAAGCATGGAGTGCCATGGCATTTTCATTCCAAAAAACTAAAAAATGATCAGAAAAACATGAAACCTTGCTTGATGTAATGTCATGCCACCAAGATGATGTGGCAAAAAAATTGGCATGTTTGACAAAAGTTTGGAAACACACCCCTCACAAACCGGAGCAACTCAATAGAAGGCTCGTGGTTCCGAGAGGGAACAATGCATGTTTGATGACAAACGGGAAATAGCTTCCTCTTACGGCCTTCAATTTTTTTTCTATGTTTATTAACGTGCACTAATACAAGTTTCATGTGAAAATTTGGAAAATTTCAGGTGTCATTTGACCTTTTAAAGACATTTAAGTGATTTTCTAGCCATTCAATGACCGTAATTCAAATTTGAACTACATCTACATGCAAAGGCTAACCATAATGGTTTGAAAAATCATATTTGTGTACTTGTGTGTGAGTTAATTCCTTGTCCATAAATTAGAAGGAATTTTCAAACATATTGGTCTCACGGCATGGACACATGCATGGAGTGCCATGGCATTTTAATTCCAAAAAATTAAAAAATGATCAGAAACACATGAAACCTTGTTTGATGTAATGTCATGCCACGAAGATGATGTGGTAAAAAAATTGGCATGTTTGACGAAAGTTTGGACACACACCCCTCACAAAGCGAAGCAACTCACTAGAAGTCTCGTGTTTCCGAGTGGGAACAATGCATGTTTGATGACGAACGGGAGATAGCTTCCCCTTATGGCCTTCAAATTTTTTCTACATTTAACATGCACTAATACAACTATCATGTGAACATTTGGAAAATTTCAGGGGTCATTTGACCTTTCAAAGACATTTAAGTGATTTTCTAGCCATTTAATGTCCGTAGTTCAAATTTGAACTACATCTACATGCAACAGCTAACCATAACAGTTTGAAAAATCATATTTGTGTACTTGTGTGCGAGTTAATTCCATGTGCTGTAAATTAGAAGGAATTTTCAAACATATTGGTCTCACGGCATGGACACATGCACGGAGTGCCATGGCATTTAAATTCCAAAAAATAAAAAAATGATCAGAAAAATATGAAACCTTGCTTGATGTAATGTCATGCCACCATGATCACATGGTAAAAAAATTGGCATGTTTGACGAAAGTTTGGACACACCTGCTACCTCCTGAGCTTGCGTTGGTTTTTCCCTTGAAGAGGAAAGGGTGATGCAGCAAAGTAGAGTAAGTATTTCCTTCAGCTTTTGAGAACCAAGGTATCAATCCAGTAGAAGACAACGCAACAAGCCACCGAATACCTGAACAAACAAACACCAACTTGCACCCAACGCGATAAAGGGGTTCTCAATACCTTCACGGTTATTTGCAAAGTGAGATCAGATATAGATGGATAAACAGTAAAGTAATATTTTTGGTATTTTTGGTTTATGGAACGGAAAGTAAAAGATTGCAAAGGAAGTAAATAGGAAACTAAGATTGGATCGGAAACTTATATGATGGAAAGTAGATCCGGGGGCCATAGGTTTCACTAGAGGCTTCTCTGAAGATAAAAATTATTACGGTGGGTGAACAAATTACTGCCGAGCAATTGATAGAAAAGCGCAAAGTTATGATGATATCTAAGGCAATGATCGTGAATATAGGCATCATGTTCGTGTCAAGTAGACTGAAAATGCAACTAACCCCTGGGTGGTTTTGGTAATTCTTAACAACATATAGCTCATTGAACTAATAGTCTTTCAAGATGATCATTTCAGAAAGTTCAATAATTGGCATGGCATGTACTAGAGATGTGGACCCCTCAAAATGCTAAGGACACATATTGGCTCAAGCTCATGACTCTACATTTTCATTTTGGTGATCCAAGATCACATTGAGTCCATAGGAAAAGCCAATACTATTAAAAGGGGATGAGGTGTTGCTTAATGGCTTGCTTGCTTGCTCAAAATGCTCAATGATATGTTCCAAAAGCCCTCGACCACTTTCTCATATCCACATATGTTCCAAACCAAAAGTCAAACTCAGCACCACAGATTTGATCTATCCGGCGCCACCGAGTTAATTTGACATAGCCAGAAACCCTAATCAGTTCAGTCTCACCGATAGGGATCTCGGTCTCACCGAGATGGGATTGCAAACTCTCTGTTTCCCTTCGTAACGTTTCGGTCTAACTGAGATGAGCGATCGGTCCCACCGAGTTCGCAATGCAAACTCTCTGTTCCCTTTTCGTAATGTTTCGGTCTCACCGAAATGAGCGATCGGTCCCACCGAGTTTGCCTGACCAACTCTCTGTTTGCCTATTACAGAAATCGGTCTCACCGAGTTCATGTGATCGGTCTCACCGAGGTTACGTTATGCCCTAACCCTAATGAAATCGGTGCCACCGAGTTGACATGTCGGTCCCATCGAAAACCCTAACGTTCACATTTTGAACTAAATCGGTCTGACCGAGTTTCAGTATTCGGTCTTACCGAGTTTGGTAAATTGTGTGTAACGGTTAGATTTTGTGTGGTGGCTATATATACCCCTCCACCCTTCCTCCATTCGTGGAGAAAGCCATCAGAACGTGCCTACACTTCCAGCATTTATTTTCTGAGAGAGAACCACCTACTCATGTGTTGAGATCAAGATATTCCAATCCAACCACAAGAATCCTGAACTCTAGCCTTCCCCAAGTTGCTTTCCACTCAAATCATCTTTCCACCAAATCCAAATCTATGAGAGAGAGTTGAGTGTTGGGGAGACTATCATTTGAAGCACAAGAGCAAGGAGTTCATCATCAACACACCATCTATTACCTTTTGGAGAGTGGTGTCTCCTGCATTGGTTAGGTGTCACTTGGGAGCCTCTGTCAAGATTGTGGAGTTGAACCAAGGAGTTTGTAAGGGCAAGGAGATCGCCTACTTCGTGAAGATCTACCCAAGTGAGGCAAGTCCTTCATGGGCGATGGCCATGGTGGGATAGACAAGGTTGCTTCTTCGTGGACCCTTCGTGGGTGGAGCCCTCCGTGGACTCGCGCAACCTTACCCTTCGTGGGTTGAAGTCTCCATCAACATGGATGTATGATAGCACCACCTATCGGAACCACGCCAAAAATCTCTGTGGCTACATTGCGTTTGCTCCCTCCAAACTCCTCCCCTTTACCTTCATATGCAATGATTTACATTCCGCTACTATACTCTTAGATTTGCATGTGTAGGTTGATTGCTTGACTTGTGATAAGTTGCTAAAATCTGCCAAGACTTAAAATTGGGAAAAGGCTAGATTTTTATTTGGTCAAGTAGTCTAATCACCCCCCTCTAGACATACTTTCAATCCCACAAGTGGTATCAGAGCTTTGGTCTCCATTTGCCTTGAATTCCATACCTTTGGTGATCATAGCCTTGGTTTCACAACCTAGGAGAGTATGGCTTCTAGCGAGGGAAATTACCACCGTAAAGGTCCTTACTTTGATGGTACTAATTTTGCTAGTTGGAAGCATAAGATGAAAATGCATATTCTTGGACATAACCCCGCCGTTTGGGCTATTGTGTGTATTGGCTTGCAAGGTGAACTCTTCGATGGGAGAGAACAGAATCGTGAAGCTACCGCGGAAGAATTGAAGATGCTGCAATACAATGCTCAAGCTTGCGATATCCTCTTCAATGGATTGTGCCCCAAAGAATTCAACAAAATTAGCCGTCTTGAGAATGTAAAGGAAATTTGGGATACTTTGATTGATATGCATGAAGGTACCGACTCCGTCAAGGAATCCAAATTGGATGTGCTTCAAACTAAGCTTGACAGGTTCAAAATGAAGGATGGTGAAGGTGTCGCTGAAATGTACTCTAGGCTTGTTCTCATCACAAATGAGATTGCCGGCTTGGGAAGTGAAGAGATGACCGACAGATTCATCATCAAGAAGATCCTAAGAGCCTTGGATGGAAAACATGACACCGTGTGAACATTGATCCAAATGATGCCCAATTACAAAGATCTCAAGCCAAGGGAAGTCATTGGAAGAATTGTTGCTCATGAGATGTCACTCAAGGATAAAGAAGAGCTTCACAACAAGTCTATGTTGGGGATCGTAGCAGAAATTTAAAATTTTCTACGCAGCACCAAGATCCTTCTATGGAGTTTACTCGCAACGAGAAGGAAGGAGTGCATCTACATACCCTTGTAGATCACGAGCGGAAGCGTTCAAGTGAACGGGGTTGATGGAGTCGTACTCGTCGTGATCCAAATCACCGATGACCGAGCGCCGAACGGACGGCACCTCCGCGTTCAACACACGTACGGAGCAGCGACGTCTCCTCCTTCTTGATCCAGCAAGGGGGAAGGAGAGGTTAATGGAGATCCAGCAGCACGACGGCGTGGTGGTGGAAGTAGCGGGGATCCCGGCAGGGCTTCGCCAAGCACAAGCGGGAGGGAGAGTGAGGCGCCAGGGGCTAGGGTGCGGCTGCCCTCCCTCCCCCCCACACTATTTATAGGGGCCCTAGGGGCGCCGGACCCCTGGAGATCCCATCTGAGGGGGGGGGCGGCGGCCAAGGGGGTGGCTTGCCCCCCAAGCCAAGTGGGGCGCCCCCACCCCCAGGGTTTCCAACCCTAGGCGCAGGGGAGGCCCAAAGGGGGCGCACCAGCCCACCAGTGGCTGGTTCCCCTCCCCACTTCAGCCCATGGGGCCCTCCGGGACAGGTGGCCCCACCCGGTGGACCCCCGGGACCCTTCCGGTGGTCCCGGTACAATACCGATAACCCCCGAAACTTTCCCGGTGGCCGAAACTTGACTTCCTATATATAATTCTTCACCTCCGGACCATTCCGGAACTCCTCATGACGTCCGGGATCTCATCCGGGACTCCGAACAACTTTCGGGTTTCCGCATACTAATATCTCTACAACCCTAGCGTCACCGAACCTTAAGTGTGTAGACCCTACGGGTTCGGAAGACATGCAGACATGACCGAGACGACTCTCCGGTCAATAACCAACAACGGGATCTGGATACCCATGTTGGCTCCCACATGTTCCACGATGATCTCATCGGATGAACCACGATATCGAGGATTCAATCAAGCCCGTATACAATTCCCTTTGTCAATCGGTACGTTACTTGCCCGAGATTCGATCGTCGGTATCCCAATACCTCGTTCAATCTCGTTACCGGCAAGTCACTTTACTCGTACCGTAATGCATGATCCCGTGACCAACCACTTGGTTACTTTGAGCTCATTATGATGATGCATTACCGAGTGGGCCCAGAGATACCTCTCCGTCAAACGGAGTGACAAATCCCAGTCTCGATTCGTGCCAACCCAACAGACACTTTCGGAGATACCCGTAGTGCACCTTTATAGCCACCCAGTTACGTTGTGACGTTTGGCACACCCAAAGCACTCCTACGGTATCCGGGAGTTGCACAATCTCATGGTCTAAGGAAATGATACTTGACAATTGGAAAAGCTCTAGCAAACGAACTACACGATCTTTGTGCTATGCTTAGGATTGGGTCTTGTCCATCACATCATTCTCCTAATGATGTGATCCCGTTATCAATGACATCCAATGTCCATAGTCAGGAAACCATGACTATCTGTTGATCAACGAGCTAGCCAACTAGAGGCTTACTAGGGACATGTTGTGGTCTATGTATTCACACATGTATTACGATTTCCGGATAACACAATTATAGCATGAACAATAGACAATTATCATGAACAAGGAAATATAATAATAACCATTTTATTATTGCCTCTAGGGCATATTTCCAACAGTCTCCCACTTGCACTAGAGTCAATAATCTAGTTACATTGTGATGAATCGAACACCCATAGAATTCTGGTGTTGATCATGTTTTGCTCTAGGGAGAGGTTTAGTCAACGGATCAGCTACATTCAGGTCCGTATGTACTTTACAAATATCTATGTCTCCATTTTTAACACTTTCACGAATGGAGTTGAAGCGACACTTGATATGCCTGGTCTTCCTGTGAAACCTGGGCTCCTTGGCAAGGGCAATAGCTCAAGTGTTGTCACAGAAGAGAGTCATCGGGCCCGACGCATTGGGAATCACCCCTAGGTCGGTAATGAAATCCTTCACCCAGATTGCTTCTTGTGCTGCCTCTGAGGCCGCCATGTACTCCGCTTCACATGTAGATCCTGCCACGACGCTTTGCTTGCAACTGCACCAGCTTACTGCCGCTCCATTCAAAATATACACGTATCCGGTTTGTGACTTAGAGTCATCCAGATCTGTGTCGAAGCTAGCATCGACGTAACCCTTTACGACGAGCTCTTCGTCACCTCCATAAACGAGAAACATATCCTTAGTCCTCTTCAGGTACTTCAGGATATTCTTGACCACTGTCCAGTGTTCCATGCCGGGATTACTTTGGTACCTTCCTACCAAACTTACGGCAAGGTTTACATCAGGTCTGGTACACAGCATGGCATACATAATAGACCCTATGGCCGAGGCATAGGGGATGACACTCATCTTTTCTCTATCTTCTGCCGTGGTCGGGCATTGAGCCGTGCTCAATTGCACACCTTGCAATACAGGCAAGAACCCCTTCTTGGACTGATCCATATTGAATTTCTTCAATATCTTGTCAAGGTACGTACTCTGTGAAAGACCAATGAGGCGTCTTGATCTATCTCTATAGATCTTGATGCCTAATATATAAGCAGCTTCTCCAAGGTCCTTCATTGAAAAACACTTATTCAAATAGGCCTTTATACTTTCCAAGAATTCTATATCATTTCCCATCAATAGTATGTCATCCACATATAATAAGAGAAATGCTACAGAGCTCCCACTCACTTTCTTGTAAACACAGGCTTCTCCATAAGTCTGTGTAAACCCAAACGCTTTGATCATCTCATCAAATCGAATGTTCCAACTCCGAGATGCTTGCACCAGCCCATAGATGGAGCGCTGGAGCTTGCATACCTTGTTAGCATTCTTAGGATCGACAAAACCTTCCGGCTGCATCATATACAATTCTTCCTTAAGAAAGCCGTTAAGGAATGCCGTTTTGACGTCCATCTGCCATATCTCATAATCCTAGTATGCGACAATTGCTAACATGATTCGGACGGACTTCAGCTTCGCTACGGGTGAGAAAGTCTCATCGTAGTCAACCCCTTGAACTTGTCGATAACCCTTAGCGACAAGTCGAGCTTTATAGATGGTAACATTACCATCCGCGCCCGTCTTCTTCTTAAAGATCCATTTGTTTTCTATCGCTCGCCCATCATCAGGCAAGTCTGTCAAAGTCCACACTTTGTTTTCATACATGGATCCTATCTCGGATTTCATGGCTTCTAGCCATTTGTCAGAATCCGGGCCCGCCATCGCTTCTTCATAGTTCGAAGGTTCACCGTTGTCTAACAACATGATTTCCAGGACAGGGTTGCCATACCACTCTGGTGCGGAACGTGTCCTTGTGGACCTACGAAGTTCAGCAGTAACTTGATCCGAAGCTTCATGATCATCATCATTAACTTCCTCCCCAGTCGGTGTAGGCATCACAGGAACATCTTCCCGCGCTGTGCTACTTTCCGGTTCGGAAGGGGTGACTATCACCTCATCAAGTTCCACTTTCCTCCCACTCACTTCTTTCGAGAGAAACTCTTTCTCCAGAAAGGACCCGTTCTTGGCAACAAAGATTTTTCCTTCGGATCTGAGGTAGAAGGTATACCCAATGGTTTCCTTAGGGTATCCTATGAAGACGCATTTTTCCGACTTGGGTTCGAGCTTTTCAGGTTGAAGTTTCTTGACATAAGCATCGCATCCCCAAACTTTTAGAAACGACAGCTTAGGTTTCTTCCCAAACCATAATTCATACAGTGTCGTCTCAACGGATTTCGACGGAGCCCTATTTAAAGTGAATGCGGCAGTCTCTAAAGCATAGCCCCAAATGAGAGCGGTAGATCGGTAAGAGACATCATAGATCGCACCATATCCAATAGAGTGTGATTACGACGTTCGGACACACCATTTCGCTGAGGTGTTCCAGGCGGCGTGAGTTGTGAAACTATTCCACATTTCCTTAAGTGTGTACCAAATTCGTGACTTAAATATTCTCCCCCACGATCTGATCGTAAGAACTTTATCTTTCGGTCACGTTGATTCTCCACCTCATTCTGAAATTCCTTGAACTTTTCAAAGGTCTCAGACTTGTGTTTCATTAGGTAGACATACCCATATCTACTTAAGTCATCAGTGAGAGTGAGAACATAACGATAGCCACCGCGAGCCTCAACAATCATTGGACCGCACACATCGGTATGTATGACTTCCAATAAGTTGGTTGCTCGCTCCATTGTTCCGGAGAACGGAGTCTTGGTCATCTTACACATGAGGCATGGTTCGCACGTGTCAAATGATTCGTAATCAAGAGACTCCAAAAGTCCATCTGCATGGAGCTTCTTCATGCGTTTGACACCAATGTGACCAAGGCGGCAGTGCCACAAGTATGTGGACTATCGTTATCAACTTTACATCTTTTGGTATTCACACTATGAATATGTGTAGCATCACGTTCGAGATTCATTAAGAATAAACCATTGACCAGCGGGGCATGACCATAAAACATATCTCTCATATAAATAGAACAACCATTATTCTCGGATTTAAATGAGTAGCCATCTCGAATTAAACGAGATCCTGATACAATGTTCATGCTCAAAGCTAGCACTAAATAACAATTATTGAGGTTTAAAACTAATCCCGTAGGTAAATGTAGAGGTAGTGTGCCGACGGCGATCACATCGACCTTGGAACCATTCCCGACGCGCATCGTCACCTCGTCCTTCGCCAGTCTCCGCTTATTCCGCAGCTCCAGTTTTGAGTTACAAATATGAGCAACCGCACTGGTATCAAATACCCAGGAGCTACTACGAGTACTGGTAAGGTACACATCAATTACATGTATATCACATATACCTTTGGTGTTGCCGGCCTTCTTGTCCGCTAAGTATTTGGGGCAGTTCCGCTTCCAGTGACCACTTCCCTTGCAATAAAAGCACTCAGTCTCAGGCTTGGGTCCATTCTTTGACTTCTTCCCAGCAACTGGCTTACCGGGCGCGGCAACTCCCTTGCCGTCCTTCTTGAAGTTCTTCTTACCCTTGCCTTTCTTGAACTTAGTGGTTTTATTCACCATCAACACTTGATGTTCCTTTTTGATCTCCACCTCCGCTGATTTCAGCATTGAATATAACTCAGGAATGGTCTTTTCCATCCCCTGCATATTGAAGTTCATCACAAAGCACTTGTAGCTTGGTGGAAGCGACTGAAGGATTCTGTCAATGACCGCGTCATCCGGGAGATTAACTCCCAGCTGAGACAAGCGGTTGTGTAACCCAGACATTTTGAGTATGTGCTCACTGATAGAACTATTTTCCTCCATTTTACAACTGAAGAACTTGTCGGAGACTTCATATCTCTCGACCCGGGCATGAGCTTGGAAAACCATTTTCAGCTCTTCGAACATCTCATATGCTCCATGTTTCTCAAAACGCTTTTGGAGCCCCGGTTCTAAGCTGTAAAGCATGCCGCACTGAACGAGGGAGTAATCATTAGCATGTGATTGCCAAGCGTTCATAACGTCTTGGTTCTCAGGGATGGGTGCTTCACCTAGCGGTGCTTCTAGGACATAATCTTTCTTGGCAGATATGAGGATGATCCTCAGGTTCCGGACCCAGTCCGTATAGTTACTGCCATCATCTTTCAGCTTGGTTTTCTCTAGGAACGCGTTGAAGTTGAGGGCAACGTGGGCCATTTGATCTACAAGACATATTGTAAAGATTTTAGACTAAGTTCATGATAATTAAGTTCATCTAATCAAATTATTCAATGAACTCCCACTCAGATAGACATCCCTCTAGTCATCTAAGTGAAACATGATCCGAGTTAACTAGGCCGTGTCCGATCATCACGTGAGACGGACTAGTCAAGATCGGTGAACATCTTCATGTTGATCGTATCTTCTATACGACTCATGCTCGACCTTTCGGTCTTCCGTGTTCCGAGGCCATGTCTGTACATGCTAGGCTCGTCAAGTCAACCTAAGTGTATTGCGTGTGTTCCGAGGCCATGTCTGTACATGCTAGGCTCGTCAACACCCATTGTATGCGAACGTTAGAATCTATCACACCCGATCATCACGTGGTGCTTCGAAACAACGAACCTTCGCAACGGTGCACAGTTAGGGGGGAACACTTTCTTGAAATTATTATAAGGGATCATCTTACTTACTACCGTCGTTCTAAGCAAATAAGATGTAAAACATGATAAACATCACATGCAATCAAATAGTGACATGATATGGCCAATATCATTTTGCTCCTTTGATCTCCATCTTCGGGGCGCCATGATCATCTTCGTCACCGGCATGACACCATGATCACCATCATCGTGTCTTCATGAAGTTGTCACGCCAACGATTACTTCTCCTTCTATGGCTAACGTGTTTAGCAATAAAGTAAAGTAATTTACATGGCGTTATTCAATGACACGCAGGTCATACAAAACATAAAGACAACTCCTATGGCTCCTGCCGGTTGTCACACTCATCGACATGCAAGTCGTGATTCCTATTACAAGAACATGATCAATCTCATACATCACATATATCTCATTCATCACATCCTTGTCGCCATATCACATCACAAGGCACATGCTGCAAAAACAAGTTAGACGTCCTCTAGTTGTTGTTGCAAGTTTTTATGTGGCTTCTATTGGTTTCTAGCAAGAACGTTTCTTACCTACGTAAAACCACAACGTGATATGCCAATTTCTATTTACCCTTCATAAGGACCCTTTTCATCGAATCCGTTCCGACTAAAGTGGGAGAGACAGACACCCGCTAGCCACCTTATGCAACTAGTGCATGTCAGTCGGTGGAACCTGTCTCACGTAAGCGTACGTGTAAGGTCGGTCTGGGCCGCTTCATCCCACAATACCGCCGAAACAAGATAAGACTAGTAGTGGCAACAAAAATTGACAACATCTATGCCCACAACTGCTTTGTGTTCTACTCGTGCATAGTAACTACGCATAGGCCTGGCTCTGATACCACTGTTGGGGATCGTAGCAGAAATTGAAAATTTTCTACGCATCACCAAGATCCATCTATGGAGTTTACTAGCAACAAGAAGGAAGGAGTGCATCTACATACCCTTGTAGATCGTGAGCGGAAGCGTTCAAGTGAACGGGGTTGATGGAGTCGTACTCGTCGTGATCCAAATCACCGATGACCGAGCGCCGAACGGACAGCACCACCGCGTTCAACACACGTACGGAGCAGCGACGTCTCCTCCTTCTTGATCCAGCAAGGGGGCAGGAGAGGTTAATGGAGATCCAGCAGCACGACGGCGTGGTGGTGGAAGTAGCGGGGATCCCGGCAGGGCTTCGCCAAGCACAAGCGGGAGGGAGAGGTGTCACGGGAGGGAGAGGGAGGCGCTAGGGGCTAGGGTGCGCCTGCCCTCCCTCCCCCCCCACTATTTATAGGGGCCCTGGGGGGGCGCCGCCCCCCTGGAGATCCCATCTGAGGGGGGCGGCGGCCAAGGGGGTGGCTTGCCCCCCAAGCCAAGTGGGGCGCCCCCCCCCCCACCCCAGGGTTTCCAACCCTAGGCGCAGGGGAGGCCCAAAGGGGGCACACCAGCCCACCAGTGGCTGGTTCCCCTCCCCACTTCAGCCCATGGGGCCCTCCGGGACAGGTGGCCCCACCCAGTGGACCCCCGGGACCCTTCCGGTGGTCCCGGTACAATACCGATAACCCCCGAAACTTTCCCGGTGGCCGAAACTTGACTTCCTATATATAATTCTTCACCTCCGGACCATTCCGGAACTCCTCGTGATGTCTGGGATCTCATCCGGGACTCCGAACAACTTTCGGGTTTCCGCATACTAATATCTCTACAACCCTAGCGTCACCGAACCTTAAGTGTGTAGACCCTACGGGTTCGGGAGACATGCAGACATGACCGAGACGACTCTCCAGTCAATAACCAACAGCGGGATCTGGATACCCATGTTGGCTCCCACATGTTCCACGATGATCTCATTGGATGAACCATGATGTCGAGGATTCAATCAATCCCGTATACAATTCCCTTTGTCAATCGGTACGTTACTTGCCCGAGATTCGATCATCGGTATCCCAATACCTCGTTCAATCTCGTTACCGGCAAGTCACTTTACTCGTACCGTAAGGCATGATCCTGTGACCAACCACTTGGTCATTTTGAGCTCATTATGATGATGCATTACCGAGTGGGCCCAGAGATACCTCTCCGTCAAATGGAGTGACAAATCCCAGTCTCGATTCGTGCCAACCCAACAGACACTTTCGGAGATACCCGTAGTGCACCTTTATAGCCACCCAGTTACGTTGTGACGTTTGGCACACCCAAAGCACTCCTACGGTATCCGGGAGTTGCACAATCTCATGGTCTAAGGAAATGATACTTGACAATTGGAAAAGCTCTAGCAAACGAACTACACGATCTTTGTGCTATGCTTAGGATTGGGTCTTGTCCATCACATCATTCTCCTAATGATGTGATCCCGTTATCAATGACATCCAATGTCCATAGTCAGGAAACCATGACTATATGTTGATCAACGAGCTAGCCAACTAGAGGCTTACTAGGGACACGTTGTGGTCTATGTATTCACACATGTATTACGATTTCCGGATAACACAATTATATCATGAACAATAGACAATTATCATGAACAAGGAAATATAATAATAACCATTTTATTATTGCCTCTAGGGCATATTTCCAACAGTCTAGTGGTGCTTACAAAGCCTCATGTGATGCTCCTACATCATCAAGTGAGAAACAGGCCTTCAATGAGGAATTGAGCCTAATGGTGAAGGACTTCAACAAGTTCTACAAGAGTAGAAGCAAGGAAAGAAGTTCCAAGTCAAGGTCCTACAATGACAAAAGATCTTCTAGTCATGAGCAAAATTGCTACAATTGTGGAAGACCTGGACACTACTCCAATGAGTGTACGGCTCCTTACAATAGAAGAGAAGACTCACCTAAAAGGAGAAGTGGAAGGGAAGAATCACCTCCAAGAGAGAGAAGGAGTAGAGATGATCGTTATGAACGAAGAACCTCTCGCAGAAGCAAGGATTCAGAGAGGAAGGACAAGTCATCAAGGAGCTACACAAAACGAAGACATCAAGCTCATGTTGGTGAATGGGTATCCGGCTCCGACTCCGACCATCACTCCGAGAGAAGTTATCACTCCGGCTCAGAATATACTCAAGATGAAGGTGTTGTCGGTCTAGCACTTGTGTCAACCAACTCCTATGACATATTTGACTCACCAAATGAAGGAATTGGAAGATGCTTCATGGCTAAAGGCCCAAAGGTATCACACCCCGAGTATGTTGATTTCAATAGTGATGAAGATGATTTGCTAGGTGATGATGATTTACTTTTTGACAACTCTAGTGATGAAAACTATGATGAACTTGCTATTAATCATGCTAATCAAGATAAAGCGAATGATGATGATAAGAAGGATATTGAGCGTCTAACTAAAGAACTAAACACTCTATAGTTAGCTCATGAAACTACCTTGGAAGCTCATCGAGAGCTTTCAAAGACTCATGAGAAGCTACGCATTGAAAATCTCAACCTAGAACAAGAGCATGGGTTCTTAAAAGCAATCAATGATGATCTTCACAAGAAAAGTTCTTACATTTCCAAGCGCTTGCTCTTGTCTACTTACATGCCACAAGTAAAATCTATCAACAAGGGTAAGAATGATTCTTCCTCTAGTAGTAACAGCAATCATGCTAAATCCAATGTTGTTGCTTCTAGTAGTTTCTCTTGATTCCACTAACGATTCTCTTAGCCAAGTTACACTTGAGAAAGAAAATAGCTTATTGAAGGGAATTATAGAGAAAGGTGTTTACAAGAGCCTTGCCGGGAGTAAGCAATTTGAGGAAATTGTACCCAAGCAAGGAAGGCACCGGAAGAATCAAGGTGTTGGTTTTGAACGAAAGTTCAATGTCAACGGAGTTGAGTGGGAAGAAGATCAATAACCCAAGATGAAGTTTGTTTCTCAACAAGAGAATTATGATCCTACTTCCTTCAAAGGAACACAAGCTAAAGATGATCTTCCACCACAAGACCACAAGCAAAAAGGCAAGGACAAGCTTCAAGAGGAGATTGATGCATTTGAAGAAGCTCCCAAGGCCTTGGTCAAGTGGGTCCCCAAGACTACATCAAGTTCTACTTCATCAAGTACGACTATAACTCCAAGGATTCCCATCAAGTTGATGTGGATCCCGAAGAAGAAGAACTAGATAGTTCTCGAGGATGACTCCGCCAACATATTTCACTCATATCATTTTGGCGAGAACAAGTGCAAACAACTTCCGCATCTTGCATTAGTTCAAGGAGTCACAAACCCTCTTGTTGGTAAGACAAGGGACAAGGTAACCTAATGCTTTCATGGACATCATATTGTGTGAACTTCACTCTATGTCTATGGATATCCTTGTTTGTTCCTTGTGGGACTAACCCATGTAGGCATCGAAAGTGTAACTCACTCCAATGGATTGCTCCAAATGATCCACAACAACATTGAGCATCCACATCTTCAACACCTACATGAAGTCATCATCGACAAAACCCAAGGTTAGTTCATCCCTATTTTGGGGGATATCACATCTAGGGGGAGCTTTACTCTAAGAATTGAGCTAAAGCAACTCTAATGGTGTGAACACAACAATGCTTTATGTAAAAGTGGTAACCCCACTTGCGCTTAAACGATGAGTATGACCTATGATCAAATGTTCTCATTTGACTCCTAAGTCAATATACTAATATATAGATGACCTAGTCATCGCCAATTGCTTGATAGATACTAGAGTGTTTGTGCATGCTTTGCCACATATTTCATTTGCCATTTTATTGTGTGAGCATGTTGATTGCATATTTTTCTCATTCGAGGACATCCATTTGTTGCTTTGATTGTTTGGCTCGTCTTATTTTGCCAAATGGATGGACAAGAATGCCTAAGAACTTCCTCTAGCTATCTATGCTTTTCTCGTCTCAAACTATTTTCATGCTACATCACAAAGTTTGATCAAGTCAAATTCGAACTCTCTGGGTGAGGAGCACTCGGAGTCACGATTCGTCATAGACTTAAACTTCCAAAACCTCTCTGTGTATTTCGGTCTGACCAATTCATCCCTTTCGGTCATACCGAGTTCATTGAGTTGATCTAGGTTTTCAATCTCGGTGCAACCGATTAGAACCGTTCGGTCACACCGAGTTGCAGCAACCGCTTGCGATTATGCATCTCGGTGCCACTGAGTTGTTCCACTCGGTCACACCGACAGGGTCAGGATATATATTCCGACGGGTCAAATTTTGGAAATTTCTCCGAAACCTTTTTGCCCGTGCGTGTCCTGCTCTACCTACTTGGGTCTCCGGATCATCTCCTCATCACCAGCGACCTCCTGCCGCTGGTCTCCGCCGCCGTTAATGGGAATCGTCTCTGTCGTTGCCGCTGTAGCGAGCTCATCGCCAAGTTAGGGTATGAGTTTGATCCTTTGTGCAATATTTACCTCCGATTCCTAGAACAAAGTCAATGCCATGATTCTTACCACGTATGAGATTATCCTATCCAGCCAAAACTTCCTTTAGATTAGTTTTGATTCGAAAATTTAGGGTTAGGTTTCCGCCGAACTCATCTCGGACCGACCGAGTTGTAGAAATCGGTCTCACCGATTTGGCTTAGGCCATTGCATTTGTAACTTTCAGTCTGACCAAAACTTGCAAATCGGTGTGACCGAGTTCAACTCTCCGTGAAACCCTAGCAATCTCAGACTCACCGAACTGTGTCTCGGTCTGACCGATCTCACTAGTTCAGATTCCGATATTGCTTCCGTGGCACCGAGTTTAACAAATCCGTAGCTCCTAAATGCTCTGTGTGGAAAACTAAAACTAAGTTTTTGACTCAATTGTTCTGCAAAATCTCTGCACTTTGTGATGCTCATCCACTCTATCTCATCTATATACATTCATAGGGTCAGCTTTTAGTTTGCAGTGTCAGAAATGTCTGATCAAATAGCCAGAACAGGTCTGAGGAGCAAGTTAACCTGAGTGAGGGCACTAGTCCCTCTGGCAGTTATGATGAGGGCAGTAGAAGTACTCCTAGCAACCTGCCTAAGGCTGGTACTAGGCAGAGGAGAAAGAGAAATTCTGATTCTGAGGATGAAGACTATGTTGCTGCTGAGGAGGAGGTCAGCTCCAAGAAGAAGGTAGTCAAGAAGGAATTTGGCATAGCTGCTTCTACAAAGCCTGGTCTGAACAAGAAGGCTCCTGCAAGGAGAGTGCCCATGTCAAAGGCCAGAGCCTCCACTCTTGAAACTTCCAAATCAACTGTTGGAGAGGCTGCTGGTGAGGGCAAGAAGAGAAAGGAAAGGGTTAAGAAGACCATGGCCAGAGTTATTGGAAAACCCTCAATGATGATTCAGTCTGGTGAGGAAGAAGAGGAAGAAGAGGATGCTGCACCAGCACCTAAAGCTCAAAAGCTGATGGAGGATGCCATTAAGTCTGGGGCTACTCCTTCAAAGCCCAAGACTGCCCCCAAAGCAACTGCTCCAGCCCCCAAAAATGCACCAAAGAGAAGCACAAGAAATATTCCAGCTGCTGAGTAGAACAAGGCCCCAGTGCCTGAAATTGAAGAAGAAGAAGAAGAAGATGATGATGATGATGATGATGATGATGATGATGATGAAGCCCAAGTGCTCAGAAAATTAAAGTCCAAGATCCCTGATCATGATGACAATCAGCCAGTGGCTGAAAACATGAAGATAAGGAAGGATGCAGGTCTCAGATTGTGGAGACAATCAGATCCTTATGCTGTGAGGAGAAGGACTGCTGTGGACTATAGGTTTCACACCAAGGAGCAGCAAGACTTCTATGAGACAATTCTTTTGGATAAGAAGTCAATAGTCTGTGACATGAAGTGGGCAGATTGGAAGTACGTTAACAACAATGAAGACCACTTCCCTGGAGTGCATGAGAGCTTCAGACTCAATGGAGTAGGCACCTTTGTGGGTCAGAAATTGATCAAGTTGAATGATGAGCTCATTATGCAATTATATTCTACAGCTCATTTCTATCCTAATGGAAGAATTGTTTGGATGTCTGAAGGTACAAGTACCAATCTACTGTGCTGAGTGGGCCAAGCTGATCAATGTCCCTGAAGAGCATGAGGATGGCATTGATGTCTATGCCAAGCGAAAGAAAGATCACAACTCCCTGGCCAACATGTATAAGGAAATTCCTGACAAAGCCTTGGAGACACACAAGCTAGGCTCAGTGTATTATCTGCTGTCTGGACTGGCCACCATAAACACCATTTTGAGGCACACCTTGTTGCCCAAATCAGGATATCACATGATCATCAGAGGCCACTCCATCAATTTGCTTCAGCTATTTGATGTGCCACAGAAATTTAAAGTGATGAGTTTGACTGTTGAGATCATCAAGAGAACAACTGCAGACCAAAAGAGATCATGTGGATATGCTCCACACATCCAAATGCTCATCAACTCCAAGATGGGCACACGCACATATCTATTGGATAAAGAACACGTTCCATTGAGGCCTGACTTTGAGGACAACACAGTTGTCATGGATGCTGAAGATCCTACATCAATAGAGGCTCAAGAGAAGAGGGAGAAAGCAAAAGCAGAAAAGGCAGCCAAGATGCCAAGTGCTGAAGAGGCTTCACAAGTTTTTCTCAAGTCAAAACAAGATCAACTTGGATATCTTATTCAAGCCACTTTGAGGATTGAGAAAGGATTGGCCACCCTGACTCAGAATCAAGAGAGTCTTGAGAGGATCATTGAAACAAAGTTCTATGATCTAGACTTGAAGGTCACAGAGATGCAAACAGCTGTTGAGCAGCTCCAGGAAGAAGCTGAAGAGAGGAAAGGGAAATCTACCACTGAATCTTTTCAGAGAGTGCCTAGGGCACAGAGATCTACAGCAGTGCCAGTGACAGACACTCGAGCTACTACGTCAGCACCTGTAGCCACAGCTTCAGTTGTTCCTCCGGTTGTGTCGTGGAATTGTCACGGCAGATGTCCTCGAGCTAGGACTTAGTCGTGGAGCCATCGCAGCTAGGAAGCTTGAAGGGGTTAATGCGGGACAAGGAACACGAGGGTTTATACTGGTTCGGCCCCTTACGGTGAAGGTAAAAGCCTACGTCCAGTTTGAGGTGGTATTGATTAGGGTTACGATCACCAGGGAGCTAAACTGCTATGCCCGGCTCTCGATGAGATTGTCGTCGTCCTTAAACTGCTGTCGGGTCGTCCCTTTATATAGGGAGGCTGACGCCCTGCAGCTCTCAGAGTCCCGGCCGGCTCATAAGAGTGTCCGGCTCAGACTCTCAACTATTCTTGCCTTACACTACAAGTTCTACCATAATAATGATTGTAACTACGGGCCTTAAGCCATATCCGGGTCTTAAGCCCATCTTTGGCCCACCGTCTTTAAGCTTGGCGCCGGGCTTCTGGCAATGACCATATGAGTAACCCGGCCCCTCCTGGCGGGTGACTCTAAGGTCTATATCCTCAACATTAGGCCCCAGATTGATTTGAGCCGGCTCATGTCAATCTTCAACTCCTTCGACAGAAAAACCTCCGGCTTACAATTGTATGAAGGCCATAACCCGGCGTGATGTCATCCTCTGGACTCCGGGTAATCCGCCGTGACGTCATCTTCCATTAAATCCGTTTTTTACTCCGCCAGATCCGCAACGGATCTTTACCTTTACTGTCATCCCGAAAATCGAGGCGTTGTGTGGGGAGATAACCACGCCACGGTCTCCTTGATTCTCGCGCCCGCTTTACGAGCTCGCCTTATAAATAGGCCGGCCCGACGGGCCTTTCTCACTCTCCTTCCTCTGTCGTCTCCTTCCTCTCATTGTTCCGTGCTGCTCGAGCTCCGCCGCCGTCGCCGCCGCGGGTCTTCTCGTCGTCACCAGCTCAGGCCGCTGCATCACCCTGATCGGACCAGAGAAACGCGACAACCTCCGCAGCTCTCCAGCTCCTGTAAGTCCTGCTTGTCCTGTAGAATAGATCTGCCGTAGGGTTCGTCTGCGTTCTTCGTGTTCGTCGCCATTGCCACAAACTCTGGTATTTTTCTTTCTTACTGCTCCTTTTGATCTTAGATCTGCATAGAACTAGTGCGGCGGTTGTTTGGTACTTATTTCAAATGCCAGTAGATCTCTTTCCACTGCATAACGGCTTCGTTCGAGCTCAAGAACATCCGCGCGTCTGTTTCTAGGTCTAGAAACTTTTTATTTTACCCGACCATTTTGATCCAAAAGTTTTACTGCGATGTGTGAAACCTGTTTTACCACACTTAGTAAAAAACTGCAATCATTGAATCTCGGCGGTTTACAGTTCCGGCTTAAAGAAACCACGCGCCGTAGAACCGTCCGGCTTAAAGAAACCATGCACCATAAAATTTTCCGGTTTAGCTGTGGTAAGGCCTGTAGACGATCAAATTACTCTCAATCCCTCGGCGGCTTAAATAGCCCGATGCACTTAAGTGTATACCATTAGTCCCCTTCATAAGCCGCCACCTTGACATTGAACTGTAGATTTCCTCCGGCTCATAATTAACCCGGACATTTTTCCTTTTATCATAGACTGCCGACTTTCACCATGCCTCCCAAAGCTCCCAAAGCTTCCATCACTTGCAACTGGATGAGGTCCAATGTCACTAGTGAGACACTGGCAGATTTTGTTAAGTCCGGATACCTGCCCAAGAAGGACGTCATGTCCTACCGTGCCCCCGACCTGTCAGAAGAGAGACCACAGCCAAAGGACGGGGAGGTAGTGGTTTTTGCGGATCATATGAGCCGGGGCTTCGCACCGCCCGGTTCAAAGTTTTTCAGAGACGTCCTGAACTTCTTCGACCCGCGGCCTCAGGACATAGGACCCAACTCAGTGTCCAACATCTGCAATTTCCAAGTGTTCTGCGAGGTTTACCTTGGAGAAGAACCTAGTCTGCTGCTCTTCAGAGAGCTTTTTTATTTGAACCGTCAGAATGAGTGCGCCAATGGGCCAAGTCTGGAGTTAGGTGGCATCTCCATCCAGCGGCGTAGGGACTGCCTTTTCCCTTACGCAGAGCCGCCCAGCCACCCCAAGGACTGGAATCTGACGTGGTTTTACTGCCAAGACACGTCGCCGGCTGACGGGAGTCCGTTGCCCGGCTTTCGCCCCTCGCGTCTGGAGCCGACTCACCCACTGTCAGACAAGCTGACTTAAGCGGAGCGCCAACCTCTGCTCCCCACTATCAACAAGATCAAGGCTCTCTTGGGCAATGGTCTGAATGGAATCGACCTGGTCCGGGTCTGGATCTCATGGCGGGTGATCCCATTGAGCCGCCGCCCTGGCTTAATGTGTGAGTACACGGGCCGAAAAGATGACCCTCAGAGACACAGCCGCAATGATATTCCTGAAGACGTTGCAGAAGAGATGACCAAGGCTCTTTTGAACGAGAGCCTGGCAGACTGCGGAAGGACCGGGCTAGCCCCCTTCTGCAAGACCAACCCAGCCCCAGCGGTAAGCCGCTGATCGGAACATCTTATCTGTACATGACTTTCATCTGAATTGTTTTAAGAAAACCTCATTGCATTTTTCAGGCTGATGATAAGTTCTGGCGGGTCAAATACGACCATGAAGCGGCCAAGAAGGCCAGGAAGGCGAAGAAATCTGCCAAGAAAGCCGCCCCTCGCAAGAAAGGAAGCAGGCCTACTGCTTCGGAGCTGATGCAATTAAGCGACAGCTCCGAGTCAGAGGTAACCCCTGAGCCTTTAAGTCCTTGCTGTATTTGTTGTTTGTTGCTGTCCGCCTTATCAATATTTGCTCATTGACAGGATGACACCGGCGCAAGTAACCCGGTGGTTGAAGAGGTAATGTCACTTTCCTCCGACTCGGAGCCCTTGCCCAAGCTGAAAGTCCGAAGGGTAACCCGGAAAATAAGCTTTTCACATCCTTTAGCTTATCAAGACCTTCAATTTATTTTGAAGCGACAGGTTCACGAAAGCCGGCATCACACCCGGACCAACAAGGACACCGACCTCTCAGCCGGGTTACCCGACGCAACAAGGAAGTGCCAAACTGAGGTTATTTCCCACTTGTACCCTTTTCATCCGTTGGCGGGTGTTATCCGTCAGCCACTCAATTCTTCTGACTCCAATTATCAGGAGACCTCCCCCTCTTCGGGCGACTCTATGCAGTCGAGTCTTCCGGCTTTCAAGACCGTGCCCGGGTAATGATAACCCTCTCATATTTGTTCTGGTCCTTGCTCATACTTTTTATACTAACCTTTGTTGTTCTTTCAGTGCCCAGGCAAAACTCACCAAGAGGGCGAAGAAAACCAAGTCGGCCGGAGAGCCGGATTTGCCTGAGCCGGAGGTGACGGTCCAAGACCCGCCAGCTGCCTCCGCCCCCGAAGCCACCACTCCAACGGACACGGCACCTGTAGAAGCTTCTGCTGACCCAGAGGCCTCCGGCTCGGCTCAACCAACAAATGACCCGGACGTGGTAATCACCCGGACGGCATTTGTTGAGCCGGGGAGACCTACCGCATTGGCTAAGTGCTCCGCGAAGGGGGAGTTGCTGCAGCCCCACCGGGTGAACCTGGACCTCTCCGACCACACCGACCTGAGCATTGGAGAGCTCGTCTCCGGCTACATCAGCCAAGTGCACAAGAGCCGGGACGCAGAGGTTGCCATGGTGAACCAGATCCAGCAAAAATCTGAGGTATCCTTCTGCTATCCTCTTACTTACTGCATAGTTACTTTTATCATGCTAGCCCCCAAGTCGGCGACTTATGATTAAATATGTTGTAGACTTAGGGTCCGGCTTACTCAACTGAGCCGGCAGCTTGTAGATAGATACATTCAATATGCATTAGCCCCCAAGTGCCAGGTGTCTTTGCTTGGAAAACGCTTGGGACTTAAAATTTATATAGTAACTGTTCATGTCATAACCCGGAAATGTATGCAGGCTGCTGGCAAGAAGTAGAGGCTGACATGGTTGATCTCAAGAGCCGGCTGCAGATGCAAGAGATGGAGACCCGGAAGGCAAACGCCAAGTTTGTGTCCAGCATCGCCGCGCAAGAGAAGCTGAAGACGGAATTCGACGCTGAGCGGAAGGCATGGGCCGAAGAAAAGGCCGCATTGGTGACCCGGGCTGAACAGGCGGAGAAGACTCTCTCCAAGAAGACCGCCGAGCTCTCCGGCCTAAAGCGCCAGGTGTCCCAGATGGTTGCTGCAATCTTCGGTAAGTCGTCTCACCGGCTTTCATCAAGCGTAGAATTTTCATATCTCATAATTCATCCTTGTCGGCGGCTTATCTGACTCTATTAAACAGGTCCCAGAAGTGCCAACCTCAACCAGAGCGTGGTAACCAAGCTGAAGGCCGTGTATACCCTGGTGGAGCAACTCTACACCGGGTCTCAGCGTGCCTTGGCTGTGGTGGCCCTCTCCAACGAGGTGCCGACTCACCTGGCGGAAGTCCTCCGCCGGCTCGCCGTTCTGCCTCAACGGATCCAAGAGCTGCGACGGGCCTCTGCGAGAGCCGGAGCAATCGCTGCGTTGAGCCGGGCCAAGGCGTTCTTGCCAGAGCTAGACCCGGCGGACATCGCCCTCGGCTACCCAAGCCTGAAGGAAGATGGCACCGCCTTTGATCAGAAGGACTTCGCAGCTTGCGTGAAGACTGTACGCCCGATGGCCACTCTTATTGGCAACGACACAGATCTGACCAAGTATCAGCCGGGTTACAATGCGGAGAATCAGAGGATCCCGACCCCTCGCTATGAAGCTCTGAGTTTAATCCTGCCGGCTCGTCAGCACACCTTCGCCCCGGAAATTGACCTGGCCGGGTTAATTGACGAGGAAGCCCAGTTCGAAGCTCTGAGCGGCATCGACTGGAAGTCTTCGACTTTCCAGATCCTGGGAACAGCCGGAGGAGAAGAAAGAGACGAGCCGGAGACATCAACCCAGCAAGCGTCGTAATTCTGCTGGCGGTTTACCAAACAATGCCTCACCCTTTTGGACTCAACGAGTCTTGTAATAGAGTAGGACCAACACTTTATCTTTGCCGTGCCATCGTGCATGTCTTGAATGCTTGAAGTTTTATTGAAGTTTTCTCCTTTATGCTTCTCCGGGTTATTCATTCTCCTTAGTCTCAAATAATTGTCTTTAACTATCCTGCATAGAAAGACGAATCACAAGTCTCCAGGCGGCTTACCGCCCTAAGAATCATATGTTTTAGATATATAACCCGGAATATGAATCAAAAAAGACTGGTCCCCATTGTGTTCAACCAACACTGTAAACCAAAGTTAAACCGGCAAAGTGAGACCCGGCCGTACACACTTTGAAATAATCAGAAGAAACTTGCTATAAAACAGAAGAACTTAGGGGCTTCCGGTTCGAATACGACCAGAGACCCGGCCCAAAGGGGTTATGCTAGGATTCGAATACGATCATATAGCCCCCAGTGGGTGTGGCGATGCCAATCAAGAGGGTATCGACAGCTATGTTCTCTTTGGTTCGAATACGACCCATGTTTGAACAGGAAGCGCCCAAATGACTTTAAGAATTGTTTAACGACGCTGATTCGAATATGATCCACGTCGGTTCTCAAAGGGTTTAAACTAAGATTCAAATATGATCAAAGAAAACTCCTCAATGAGCTCGGCACTTTGCCAATCAAATGGGTATCGACAGCTATGTTCTCTTTGGTTCGAATACGACCCATGTTTGAACATGAAGCCCCCAAGTGACCTTACTGCCTACGGCTAGATTCGAATACGATCATAAGCCGGATCCTCCTTCCAGTTATCATGTAATCTTGCAATGAAAACAACACGTGCACATATGGAGGAGAGAAAAGGACAGAGGTCCTGCTTTATTGCTTATCATAATATATACATGGCTGAGCGAAATATGTACATTATGAGAGCCGGTGGCTCAAGTGTAGTAAGGCCGAAGCTGAGCTATGTTCCACGGCCGATGGGTTTCTTCCTCCGACTTACATGAATCTTTGTGCTCCCTAATGTCAATGAGGTAATATGACCTGTTGTGCAAGTTCTTGCTGACCACAAAGGGCCCTTCCCAAGGCGGGGATAGCTTGTGTGCATCTGTTTGATCCTGGATGAGCCGGAGCACGAGATCGCCTTCCTGGAAGATCCGGGATTTAACCCGGCGGCTATGATACCGGCGCAGGTCTTGTTGGTAAATCACTGAACGGGCTGCCGCCACATCACGCTGTTCGTCCAACAAGTCAAGAGCATTTTGGCGCGCCTGTTCATTATCCGCCTCAACATAAGCCGCCACTCGAGGTGAGTCATGACGGATGTCACTGGGGAGGACTGCTTCTGCCCCATAAACCATGAAGAAAGGCGTAAAACCTGTAGACCTGTTAGGTGTAGTGTTGATGCTCCATAACACGGAGGGCAACTCCTCCACCCAACAACCCGGTGTCCATTGCAAAGGGACCAAAAGCCGGGGCTTGATACCCTTCAGAATCTCCTGATTAGCTCTCTTAGCTTGACCATCGGATTGAGGATGAGCCACTGAGGAAACATCAAGTCGGATATGCTCTCGTTGACAAAACTCCTCCATGGCGCCTTTGGAGAGATTGGTGCCTTTGTCAGTTATGATGCTGTGTGGAAAACCAAAGCGAAAGATCACCTTCTTCATAAACTGAACCGCCGTGGCTGCATCACACTTGCTAACTGGCTCCGCTTCAACCCACTTGGTAAACTTGTCAACTGCCACCAAAAGGTGGGTCTTCTTATCCTTGGATCTTTCGAAAGGCCTAGCCATATCCAGCCCCCAGACCGCAAAGGGCCAAGTAATTGGGATCATCCTCAGCTCTTGAGCCGGTACATGAGCCCGTCGCGAGAACCTTTGGCAACCATCACACTTACTGACCAAGTCCTCTGCATCAGCATGAGCCGTCAACCAATAAAAACCATGACGAAAAGCCTTGGCCACAAGGGACTTTGAGCCGGCGTGATGGCCACAATCCCCTTCATGAATCTCATGCAAGATCTCTTGCCCTTCCTCAGGGGAAACACAACGCTGAAACGCCCCTGTAACACTGCGATGATGCAACTCGCCATCGATAACAATCATTGACTTAGCCCGCCGGGTTATTTGCCTGGCCAAAGTTTCATCCTCAGGCAACTCGCCCGGGGTCATGTAAGCCAGATACGGCATTGTCCAGTCTGGTATGATATGGAGAGCCGCCACCAGTCGTGCCTCCGGGTCAGGGACAGCCAAATCTCCCTCTGTAGGCAACTTAACAGAAGGATTATACAGGACATCCAGGAAAGTATTAGGCGGCACTGGCTTTCGCTGAGAGCGTAGCCGGCTTAAAGCATCAGCCGCCTCGTTCCTCCTGCGATCAATGTGCTCTACCTGGTAGCCCTGAAAGTGCCCTGCAATGGCATCAACTTCGCGGCGATAAGCCGCCATGAGAGGGTCCTTAGAGTCACACTTGCCTGATACTTGTTGAGCCACCAAGTCTGAGTCACCGAAACACCTCACCCGGCTCAAGCTCATCTCCTTAGCCATCCGAAGGCCGTGGAGCAAGGCCTCGTACTCAGCCGCATTGTTAGTGCAAGGAAACATCAATTGTAGCACATAATGGAACTTGTCACCCTTAGGGGAAGCCAATACAACTCCAGCCCCCGAGCCCTCCAACTGCCTAGACCCGTCGAAGTGAATAGTCCAATATGTGTTATCCGGCTTTTGCTCGGGCACTTGTGACTCTGTCCAATCGTTGATGAAATCCACCAGGGCCTGAGATTTAACAGCAGTGCGTGGCACATATTTGAGACCATGAGGTCCGAGCTCGATAGCCCACTTAGCCACTCTCCCTGTGGCCTCTCTGTTTTGAATGATATCACCAAGAGGGGCAGAACTGACCATGGTTATGGGATGACCATGGAAATAATGCTTAAGCTTCCGGCTTGCCATGAACACACCATAAACAAGCTTCTGCCAATGTGGATACCGTTGTTTGGACTCAATAAGCACTTCGCTGACATAGTAAACCGGCCGCTGAACCGGATGCTCCTTACCCTCTTCCTTGCGTTCCACCACCACAGCCACACTGACGGCTCGCGTGTTTGCCACCACGTACAGTAATAAGGGCTCTTTATCAACCGGAGCAGCAAGGACTGGGGGCTCTGCCAACTGCTTCTTCAAATCCTCAAAAGCGGTATTAGCTGCATCATTCCAGACAAAGTTATCAGTTTTCTTCATTAACTAATATAATGGCATGGCCTTCTCACCCAAACGGCTTATAAACCAGCTTAAAGCAGCGATGCAACCAGCCAAGCGCTGAACATCATTTATACACGCCGGCTTAGCCAGAGAGGTGATGGCCTTGATCTTCTCCGGGTTAGCTTCAATGCCTCTGTCAGAAACCAAGAAACCCAAAAGTTTGCCTGCAGGAACACCAAAAACACACTTGGTCGGGTTAAGCATCATCTTGTAGACCCGGAGATTATCAAAGGTTTCTCTCAAATCATCTATCAGGGTTTCCTCCTTTATGGATTTAACCACAATGTCGTCCACATAAGCATGAACATTGCGCCCAATCTGTTTATGAAGACAGTTCTGTACGCAACGCTGATAAGTCGCCTGTGCACACTTGAGTCCAAAGGGCATGGAGACATAGCAGAAGGCTCCAAAGGAAGTGATGAATGCTGTCTTCTCCTGGTCCTTAACTGCCATTTTAATCTGATGATATCTGGAATAGGCGTCCAAGAACCTTAAGCGTGAACAACCTACCGTAGCATCAATAATTTGATCAATACAGGGAAGGGCAAAAGGATCAGCCGGACACGCCTTGTTTAAGTCCGTGTAGTCCACACACATCCGCCAAGTGCCGTTCTTCTTGAGTACGAGCACCGGGTTAGCTAACCACTCTGGGTGAAAGACTTCAACGATAAACCCGGCCGCCAAGAGCCGGGCCACCTCTTCACCAATAGCTTTCCGCCTCTCTTCATTAAACCGCCGAAGGAACTGCCTGACCGGCTTAAATTTCGAATCAACATTGAGAGTGTGCTCAGCGAGTTCTCTAGGTACACCTGGCATGTCAGAAGGTTTCCATGCGAAGATGTCCCTATTCTCACGGATGAACTCGATGAGCGCGCTTTCCTATTTCGGATCCAGGTTGGCACTGATGCTGAACTGCTGAGATGAATCTCCTGGAATGAAATCAACAAGTTTAGTCTCATCAGCCGACTTAAATTTCATCGCCGGCTCATGCTCCGTAGTCGGCTTTTTCAGAGAGGTCATATCTGTTGGGTCAACATTGTCCTTGTAAAACTTCAACTCCTCTGTTGCACAAACAGATTCTGCATAAGCTGCATCGCCTTCCTCACACTCCAGGGCCACTTTCCGGCTGCCGTGAACCGTAATGGTCCCATTGTGACCCGGCATCTTGAGCTGTAAGTACACATAACACGGCCGAGCCATGAACTTGGCGTAAGCCGGCCGCCCAAATATAGCATGACACGGACTTCTTATCTTAACCACCTCAAAGGTCAATTTCTCCACCCTGTAGTTGTTCTCCTCTCCAAAGGCCACTTCCAATTCGATCTTGCCGACTGGATAAGCCGACTTACCAGGTACCACACCGTGGAAAATAGTGTTGGACTGGCTGAGGTTCTTATCAATCAACCCCATACGACGGAACGTCTCATAATAGAGGATGTTGATGCTGCTGCCTCCATCCATGAGCACCTTAGTAAACTTATATCCTCCCACTTGAGGAGCCACCACTAGGGCCAAGTGGCCCGGGTTATCCACCCGGGGAGGGTGATCCTCCCTACTCCACACTATAGGCTGCTCAGACCACCGCAAGTAGCGTGGAACCGCCGGCTCAACAGCATTCACAGCCCTCTTATGAAGCTTCTGATCTCGCTTACACAGGCTGGTGGTAAACACATGGTACTGTCCACCGCTAAGCTGCTTTGGATTGGTCTGATAACCCCCCTGCTCCTGATGATGACCCTGGCCAGACTGTTGATTGAAGCCCCCTTGACCGTTCTGAGGATTAGAATTTGAGCCGCCGCCCGGGCCATGGAAACCGCCGGCGCCTGAGCCGCCGCCCGGGCCATTGTAATTCTTAAAGGCCTTCATGATTGCACAGTCCTTCCATAGATGAGTCGCCGGCTTCTCTCTAGAGCCATGCCTTGGACAAGGCTCATTCAACAGCTGCTCCAGCGTCGGGCCTGACCCGCCGCCTCGGGGAGGGGGCCTCCCTTTGCGTCGCTGGTTATTACCTTGTGAGCTGGCGTTGGCTACAAACTCTAGGCTGCCATCAGCCTTGCGCTTGCTTCCTCCTTGGTTCCCCGGGTTATGCTGAGGACCCTTGCCATTGCCGTTCTTCTTTCCCTTCCCTGTCCTTTCATCATCTGAAGGGGGATCCTTGGTACCATCAGAATCGGCGTACTTGACAAGAGCCGCCATTAGTGTACCCATATCATTGCAGTCGCGCTTAAGCCACCCGAGTTTCATCTTCAGGGGCACAAAACGACAATTCTGCTCCAGCATTAAAACTGCTGAGCCGGCATCCATCTTGTCTGACGAGTGTATGATCTCCTTAACCCGGCGAACCCAATGTGTTGTAGACTCACCCTCCTGCTGCTTACAGTTAGTCAAATCCACAATTGACATAGACTGCCTACAGGTATCTTTGAAGTTTTGGATGAACCGGGCCTTCAGCTCAGCCCAAGACCCAATGGAATTCGGCGATAGCCCTTTCAACCAAGTGCGGGCAGTCCCATCTAACATCATGGTGAAATACTTGGCCATTGCCGCCTCACTGACCTCCAGCAGCTCCATGGCCATCTCGTAACTCTCGATCCAGGCTGCGGGTTGTAAGTCAGCTTTGTAATTAGGCACCTTCCTAGGGCCTTTGAAGTCCTTAGGTAAACGTTCATTACGGATAGCTGGTACTAAACAAGGGACACCCCCAGTCCTGGTAGGGATACCCACGTCGACGGAAGTCGTCGGGTAAGCCGGGGGGGTCTGGTAAGCCGTTAATTGAGGCACCTGCTCCGCCTCTTGCCGCGCTCTCTCCAGGTCTGCTGCGTGAAAGGCTCCGTTATGAACCGGGCCATGGCCAGGGGGCGGGTCATGGCGTCGGACGTTACTTGAGCCGGTCGCTGAGACCATGTGTCTGCTGTAACTCGGGCTCCGGCCTAGCCGAGGGGTCGAGTGGATCCTGTCCCGGCTGTAGGAGTACGCCTCTTGCTGCGCCAGTGCTGTCTGAAGGAGTTCCCTGACCCGGCGGGTTTCAATAGCTGTCGGAGAGTCGCCGTCAACTGGGAGAGCCGCCAGCCGTGCTGCCGCGGCGACCATGTTCTCCAGTGGGTTATTATAATGACCCGGGGGTATTGGCACGTACTGAGGCGGGGCAGGGGGCACCTGGGGAGGCCCCATCACTATTGGCTGAATAGGGGTTCCAGACCCGGGCACTATGACCCCTGGCGGGTTACTAGACCCTGCACCTGGCGTGTTGAAGAGGTTGCGTGGATCGTAAACCGGAGGGAGTCGAGATTGGGTCTTTTGACGCCTCCTTCTCATGACCTCATTGGACGCGTTCTGATCCATCGTGAGTTGGAAGGACTGCGCCTGGATCAACTGAGTTTGGGCATCGAGAGCCGCCCTCTCCGCAGCCATCCTGATCCCTTCCGCTGCAAGGTCCTCCTTAGCTTTCACTAGATCCAATTTTAACTGTGCCACCTCCGCATCATGCTGAGCTTGATCCGCCGGGTCAACCGTGGCGGTTAACAGGGCCGTCATCTTGTCCGTGAGATCCATCAGTACCTGAGCCGGAGAAGGCACCGGGTTTCCCGCTCCAGCAGCGGGGTTCTGAACAGGCTGCGCCCCGGCCATAAAGACTCCAACCTGACTTGGCGGCTCAAACGGGTCCGGAATACTGTCACCATCGGAACAACCCATGAGCCTGCCATCTTGAAGTTGATACAACGAGTTGGACTCATCGGTGGCCGACTCGCCGTCAGAGCCGGCGGCCGTCTCATCACCAGATCCAGATCAATCAGAGAGTCCTCCGTGGATACACCCCACAAAAGCATGTCTTAAGGCAGGCCTGGCCCGGGCGGGTCATGCGCGCTGAGCCACCTCGATGAGATCGGCGCAGAGATCCGGCTCAGGGCCCGGCTCACCAATCTTGCCAATGAAAACATGAACTCCGCCGAAGGGGACCCGGTACCCGTACTCAATTGAGCCGGCGTCGGGGCCCCAGTTTGCATCGTCGATGTAGAGCTTGCCGCGACGACTCTTGGTCATCCGGCCCACAGCGTATCCCTTGAGCCCTTCGAAGCTGCCCTTCAATAACTCAAATCCACCGTGCGCTGGCCCCACGGTGGGCGCCAAATGTCGTGGAATTGTCACGGCAGATGTCCTCGAGCTAGGACTTAGTCGTGGAGCCATCGCAACTAGGAATCTTGAAGGGGTTAATGCAGGACAAGGAACACGAGGGTTTATACTGGTTCGGCCCCTTACGGTGAAGGTAAAAGCCTACGTCCAGTTTGAGGTGGTATTGATTAGGGTTACGATCACCAGGGAGCTAAACTGCTATGCCCGGCTCTCGATGAGATTGTCGTCGTCCTTAAACTGCTGCTGGGTCGTCCCTTTATATAGGGAGGCTGATGCCCTGCAGCTCTCAGAGTCCCGGCCGGCTCATAAGAGTGTCCGGCTCAGACTCTCAACTATTCTTGCCTTACAGTACAAGTTCTACCATAATAATGATTGTAACTACGGGCCTTAAGCCATATCCGGGTCTTAAGCCCATCTTTGGCCCACCGTCTTTAAGCTTGGCGCCGGGCTTCTGGCAATGACCATATGAGTAACCCGGCCCCTCCTGGCGGGTGACTCTAAGGGCTATATCCTCAACAGGTTGCAACTCCACTAGCTCCAACAACCTCAACAGATGCATTTGTCCTAGGAGTCCTCTCCACACCACCTCCGGAAGATCAAGCTTAGAGAGCCGCATAGAACTATGCATTTTCAAGCTTTTTGGTAACTTGTTGCCAAAGGGGGAGTGTGACGCCCCCGATTTGACCGTACACTAATCATGCACGCAAATGTGTACGATCAAGATCAGGGACTCACGGGAAGATATCACAACACAACTCTACAACATAAATAAGTCATACAAGCATCATAATACAAGCCAGGGGCCTCGAGGGCTCGAATACAAGTGCTCGATCACAGACGAGTCAGCGGAAGCAACAATATCTGAGAACAGACATAATTTAAACAAGTTTGCCTTAAGAAGGCTAGCACAAAAGTAGCAACGATCGAAAAGGCAAGGCCTCCTGCCTGGGACCTCCTAACTACTCCTCGAAGCCGAACTCCATGTAGAATCATCCTCGGGATCTCTAGCTCCTGGACTCCAGCATCTGGTTGCGACAATCCGGTATAGAAAAAGGGAAAAGAGGGAGAAAGGCAACCGTGAGTACTCATCCAAAGTACTCGCAAGCAAGGAGCTACACTACATATGCATGGGTATAAGTGTAAAGGGCCATATCAGTGGACTGAACTGCAGAATGCTAGAATAAAAGGGGGATAGCTAGTCCTGTCGAAGACTACGCTTCTGGACATCTCCATCTTGCAGCATGTAGAAGAGAGTAGATTGAAGTCCTCCAAGTAGCATCGCATAGCATAATCCTACCCGGCGATCCCCTCCTCGTCGCCCTGTTAGAGAGCGATCACCGGGTTGTATCTGGCACTTGGAAGGGTGTATTTTATTCAGTATCCGGTTCTAGTTGTCATAAGGTCAAGGTACAACTCCGGGTCGTCCTTTTACCGAGGGACACGGCTATTCTAATAGATAAACTTCCCTGCAGGGGTGCACCACATAACCCAACACGCTCGATCCCATTTGGCCGGACACACTTTTCTGGGTCATGCCCGGCCTCGTAAGATCAACGCGTCGCAGCCCCACCTAAGCACAACAGAGCGGTCAGCACGCCGGTCTAATCCTAAGCGCGCAGGGGTCTGGGCCCATCGCCCTATGCACACCTGCACGTTGCGTACGCGGCCGGAAGCAGACCTAGCCTAGTGGCGTTCCAGTCCAATCCGGCGCGCGCCACTCAGTCGCTGACGTCAAGAAGGCTTCGGCTGATACCACGACGCCGGGATACCCATAACTACTCCCGCGTAGATGGTTAGTGTGTATAGACCAAATGGCCAGACTCAGATCAAATACCAAGATCTCGTTAAGCGTGTTAAGTATCCGCGAATGCCGACCAGGGCCAGGCCCACCTCTCACCTAGGCGGTCTCAACCTGCCCTGTCGCTCCGCCATAAAGTAACAGTCGGGGGCCGTCAGGAACCCAGGCCCACCTCTACCGGGGTGGAACCACCTGTCCTTTCAGCCCCCTCATCAGAACCACTTGCGGGTACTCCTCGAGACGACCCGACTTTAGTCATCACATGTGTCATGTATATGGTATATAAGTATATACCCGTGATCACCGCCCAGGTGATCACGACCCGGTACTATAGCACAGCAGACGGACAAGGATGTAGGGCCACTGATGGAAAACTAGCATCCTATACTAAGCAGTAGGATAGTAGGTAAGGGAAACAACTGTAGCAACAATGACAGGCTATGCAATAGAATAGGATTAATCGAAAGCAGTAACATGCTACACTACTCTAATGCAAGTAGTAGAGAGTAGAGTAGGCGATATCTGGTGATCAAGGGGGGGCTTGCCTGGTTGCTCAGACAAGGAGGGGTCATCGGTGACGTAGTCGACCACAGGGGCATCAGCATCGTCACGGGGTCTGCCGAAGAGAAGAGGGGGGAGAAACAGTAAATACATAGCAAGCAAGTGCATAACAGGACAACAGGCAGAGCTAGACGTGTTCTAACACGGTATGAGGTGATACCGGTGAAGGGGGGAAACATCCGGGAAAATATCCCCGGTGTTTCACGTTCTCGGACAGACGGACCGGAGGGGGAAAGTTGCGAGTCCGATAGGTTAGTGAGGTGTGGTGGACGAACGGACTATGTATCCGGATTCGTCTCGACGTTCTAAGCAACTTTCATGTTGAAAATATTTTAATCCGAGTTACGGATTAAAAGATATGATTTTCTAAAGATTTTTTTAATTTCTGGAATTTAATTAATTATTTAATTTAATTCGAAATTTGAATTTATGACATCATCATGATGTCATGCTGACATCAGCAGTCAACAGGGGTTGACTAAGTCAAACTGACATGTGGGTCCAGTGGGACCCACCTGTCATTCTCTGTTTAGGTTAATTAGGGTTTAGCTAAATAATTTCTGTTTAATTAATTTAAACAGGATTAATTAACTTAATTAATTTAGTTAATTAAAATTATTTTTATTTTTATTTTCTTTCTTTATTTATTTATTTTTATTAATTAATTTATTCTTATTATTATTATTATTATTTATTAATTTTTTTTATTTTTTTTTATAAAAACCGTTCTGGGGCGCTGGGGCCCGTTTGTCATTGGGCCAGGGGGTCGGGCCCAGTGGCTAGTGGCTCAGGTGGGGCGAGGCCCACCTGGCAGTGGCCTAGAGGGGCGAGGCCCACTAGGCAGTGGCCCAGGGGGGCACTGCGGCTACGGGCGCGGGTTATCGGGCACGGCCCGAACGGGCAACGGGGCGGGGTGCTGGGCGCGCACGGCGCACGCCGGCACCGGCGGCCAGGGCCAGGGGAGGCGGGGCTCCGACGAGGAGCGCGGCGGACGAGAGCCCGTCCGGAGCTCGGGCGCGGGGCGCACGGGGGAAAAGGGGGGGCGCGCAGCGCGAGGTCGACGCGGGCGCGCGGGCGAGCGCGTCTGGGCGCGCCGGAGCGCGAGCGGGGCAGCGGTGACCGAGAGGAGAGGGGGGCGGGCGACGGAGGCCGGTCGACGGGCGTGCGGTTCGGGGCGCGGGCGCGCACCGCGAACAGGGGCGCAGCACGGGCGGGCGGCACGCACAGGGTGCGGCGAGGCGGGAGCAGACGGGCGCTGGGGGGCGATGCGCGTACGCGCGTGCGGCGGTGGTGCACGGGGCTGGCGGCTGCAGCGGGGTGCGCGCGGGGGCAGAGGAGAAAGGGGGGAGGAAGGTGCAGCTCACTGGGGCCGTAGGGAGGTGGCAGCGGTGTGTGGGGAGGAGACGGCGATGCAGTGTCGGGGTGCAGGCCGGCGAGGCAGCGCTCCGGCGAGGCGAGGGCGAGGCCGGCGGGGCGGTCGGCGACGGTGGCCTCCTCTCGATCCCGTTCTGGATCGGGGGGAGGGAGGAGGAGGAAATATTTCGGGGGGGTGAGTGGGGGTGGCTGTCGGTGGGGGGACTGGGGAGTGGATAAGGGGAGAGAGGGGCGCGGGGTGGGCCGGCCCACTCGGGCGGCTGGAGGTTGGCCCAGTTGGGCCAGGTCCAGTGGGGGGGGCTTCTTTTCCTTTTCTTTTCTTTTCTTTTTTATTTGTAGTTTCTTTTATTTTCTTGTTTTACAAAAATTACCACTAGTGCCTAAATTTGTATTTATCAACAAACTACTGTGAGATTAATCCTTAACCCATAATAAAATAGTTTTAGCATTTTATAAATTCAATAGGCATTTGTTTAATTGTTTTCACTATTGTTTTAATTGTTTTAGAGCCTTTAAACATTTTGTCAAAGCTTGGTTTCTCCACCATAATTACTTACGATTTATTTGTCACTTTTAGAACATTTTAGCTTTGACATTTGAAAAGTTTTATTGTTTGCTATATTTTGAATTGATTTTTGAATGGTTTTGAACTAACGAAGGATTAGAAACAGTAACGGAGGTGACGTGGCATCATTAGCAGAGTTTTACTGTAGCTTGATTATCCGGGCGTCACAATTCTCCTCCACTACAAGAAATCTCGTCCCGAGATTTAAGAGGGGAGTAAGGGGGGAAGGTTTGGTAACGAATCTAGCGGGTCTTCTCATCCTGGCTTGCTCTTCTCGAAGAGGCTGGTCCAATACATTGATGTCTTCATTCTGTTGTTTCAGGTCATCATGATAAAGTTGTCGTCCTTTCTTCGGGAACTCCACCGTACTTACGACAGAGTAAGGGGGTATTCTGGAAGAACGGACTTCTGCAGGGTTTACTATCTGGTCAATATCATCGGGGAAGGTGGCGGAAAGTATCTCTCGAACTAAACCTTAAGAAAAGCCGAGAGCAAGTAAGAAAGTACCATGAGAAGTTTCAAACGGGTAGGCAATCGTTCGAAGCCTGAAACAAAGTGTGAAAGGGGTTCAAAGCAATCGGAATAAGTATTATGTCTGATGCCAGTATAGATCAGTAGGACGATGGTCCGTGAATTACATACGAGGCCACGCGCGATGAATAAATTTGGGAACAGGGGGTGTACAGGAGAGTCAGGTTTCGATCCTGTGGAACTTTGGGTTATGGGCCCACCATGTGGGTTAAAAGTAGGAAGGGCGGTGACATCTTGCACGATCATGATAGCAAGGCATGTCAGAGGGTAGCCTGTCAGTTATATGTCAGCAACATCGTCGGTACCAAGGGCGAGGGACGAAGAGAACCATTTTCCTGCTCGTTGAAACGAGGCGGACCATTAGGCAAAGTTCTCGTCCATCGGTGGTTACCGAAATGTCACCAACAATAATAACAGGGTCTTACTGACAAAGTTGTACACCGAGGTGTTTACATAAGCAGGAGAATATTACTGCTTAGATCATATAGATCACCAGAAAGGTTAAACCAAACAATGGAAAGGAAAATATGATTATTAGATTAAACAGAAGAATGGAAAGGAAAATGTGTTTAAACACATATTTCAAGGGTATATCCTTCCCAAGGAAAAGCAGAGCATGATATCCATGACGTGATATAATGTAGAAAACTCTTTAGGTACGGGAGAGAAATTTCATGACATTACCCATACAACGGTGTGTGGATAATTGAGCAGGAAACAAATAGCTTTGGGCTTCAAATGTTCCTGTTTAAAATCAGAGTACCATAGACATGCTTCGAGATAGCATTGACATGGTCAACAGGTGAAGATCAGACTTTGGAAACAAAAAGGATCCATCAGGAACAACTTATAGAGTAAGTCTTACAATTTCCTCATGGAAGAATAGCTAGCCTTGCTAAAAAGTAAAACTTATAACAATAGGTCCTCCCGCCAGGTGTGTTAGGCATGACATCACCTTACCGGGTCATAAATAGGCCAATGTTATAACTCTTGGAAATATGTTCCAACCATCATATCTGACCGAGATTCAGATCTGATTGATGTCAGGATAACTCAGACTTAGGAGGCCTGAGAAGAAAGGTGCAACACAAATTGTCGAAACGACATCGAAGATTCTCGGGCGATGAACTATGGATGCGAGTTCCGGACCTGGGTTCACCATTACATCAAGGAGAGGTGAGGAGGTGACTGATTGACTCAGCGACAATCCATTGAGATTTCCAAAAGATGGATTTCCACCACTATGTGAACAAGGAGATAACATTAGCTAGATCGAATGACTTAATGATGTATGCTCGAGGAAAACATACACAGTTAAACATTGGTCGAAATGTGCACCCGAAATATGGGCTAGGTAGCACAATCAATGTTCGAATGATGATTCATTAAGCCATAGACGTAGAATGAAACTATAGACCAATAACTTCAAAGCAATAGGGTTTCTAGAAGTTTAGAATTCACACACCACAGACCATTGGTCGGTATTCCTTTTAGAAACAACACGGGGACTAAGAAAGAATGGTGATGGGGAGAAGTATCACCGTACCAAGATGTCATACGAGGTGGTGAAATTCTTACGACATACTTGACATAAAAGATGGTAATACTCCAAGGTAGAACATATCATAAGCTAGATAGCAAGGAAATCAAGGTACAACACAAAACACGAACAAGTTTGTGTTGAATGGAAGGCGACAAAATGGTCGATGATAAAACAAATCATCGAGGGCAAGGATGGTATTTCTCATCCAGAATTCGATAGATATCTTGGAAGATCTCAGAATGTTGATGATGTTCACGACACATTTGTAGCGAGAATTTATGAAGTGGTAATCGATCGGCGATGACATCAAGTCAAAGGAATGATGAAGCGAAAAGTTATTGGAACCAGGGGTACGACACAAACTCGAAATCAAGCTTGTTGTTCAAGGCGAAATGATATGACGAGGAAAATCGACGTAAGCTTAGCTCAGCGTCGAAGGTGGTGCTCCGGGAATAAAGACCAGGTAGCACAGTTAAAATCGGCATGATAATAACATAGCCGAGCAGGCTAGGGATGACGTGATCGAGTACAAACTCGTAAACAAAGGAGATTATTAAGAGTTGTTTAATCATGATGCGGACTCGATTCAGTTATCGATGTCCTTGAGTGTTTAATAACTCGGAGCCCGTGAAAATTTGGAATCCATGAGAATGTAATACTTGATGGAGAACTCATAAGAAGTTATGCAGTTCCGTGATAATCTCGAGATGCCAGGGGGTAATACTCGACGACAAACCAAAGTAGAGGTTGGACTGGGGTATTGCTCTTACAGAAGACAAGTGCTTAAACTTGTACGAGAAATGGTATTTAAAGGAGAACATGGTCGGAACCATGATTGAAAAAGGCCAGATCCCAGATATAAGATGAACTTATACCAATGGAATAATTAATTTAAGAAAAGCTTTAATGATAAGATCTACATCGGGTCCATGGGCATGAACGCAAAGTTCAAGGTCGACTCCCACTTCTTCAATGCATAACCTTTCATTCACTTCTCGCGTTCGATGAAGTTGTATGGTAGAAAATTATCTGGTAAAATACCAGAAGGGTATGGCTTGTGAAAACCTTCGGGTTCATACGGTTTTTAGGGAAGGTATAGGTTCAACCCATCAAGGCATCTTAGGAACATATACCACAAACTTCGGAGTAAATATTACAAGCTCGAAAGAAGAGCATTGTTCAAAAACAGATGATACAATTTACCAAAGGCATTATATACCCATGGAAAGGCTCACAAGGTTATTCAATATGAAGGACACTGTCGGATAAAATCCAACAAAGGAACCGATGGTCCACTAGGGATCTGATGTGAGCATCGGTACTCAACCAGAGGAAGAAGAATGCAAGGAGATCTGATTATAGAAACAACTGACTAACTCAAAGTTTAAATACAAACGAATTATGATTTCCAAATCATGGGGTCAGAAGCAACGCTCTGATCAAGGATGGATAAGTTGAGTAGGCTTAGGGGTACAATCGATGGTTTTGATAGGTCGAGATCCAGCTCATGTTTAGAATGGCGTCTGAGCCGGAAGAATGAATTCTAGGATATGATTGATGATTGCGAGCATTCGCAACAAATTGAATCAACGGACTCAAACTGATAATGACAAGAGATGCCAATAAGATTACGAAACTTAAGATTAATCATAATGCAAGTAAGCAAGAATTTCAAGAGCAAAAAGGCTCCTGCAGATTTTCGGAAAATCGAATGATATTTTGCACACTTTTGTGAAATACCTGAATCAACTGGGGATGAGCGGATACTCGTTAAGTGCGAGGATTATCCGTAGGGGTATTCAGGTGTCAGAGAACAGCAAGGCAGTAAGCTCAATGATTCTCGAAACAATAGAGATAATTTCGGGGTATCTTGTAATAACAAGATCAACTGGGAAACATGGTATGAATGGCGAGTATACGTGGTTATTCATAGGAGTTTATCGATGAAAGGGAATTGCAAAAGCAATGAACACAAGTTCTCGGGTTATCAGCGGAGAGTATCTTCAGGGTCTTCACGTGCAGCAGACGATCATCAGTAATAAGGGCTCTCCGGGTGAAAGTGATAACGAGATCCTAATGTTAGATTTAGTAAAATTCACTTAACCTGAATAGAAGAGAGACCAGAGTCCCAGAGTATAGACAAGGAGTAAAAGATCCTAATACCACCCAATGGCGACGTGGGCCCGTAAGACACATAGCCATGTTAGTAAAAGTTTTTGCAATGTCTAGACTCAACTTCGGCCAAGGAGTTTGGGAAGGGGAATTCCTACAGGCAGTCGGCTCTGATACCAACATGTGACGCCACCGATTTGACCGTACACTAATCATGCATGCAAATGTGTACGATCAAGATCAGGGACTCACGGGAAGATATCACAACACAACTCTACAACATAAATAAGTCATACAAGCATCATAATACAAGCCAGGGGCCTCGAGGGCTCGAATACAAGTGCTCGATCACAGACCAGTCAGCGGAAGCCACAATATCTGAGAACAGACATAAGTTAAACAAGTTTGCCTTAAGAAGGCTAGCACAAAAGTAGCAACGATCGAAAAGGCAAGGCCTCCTGCCTGGGACCTCCTAACTACTCCTCGAAGCCAAACTCCATGTAGAATCATCCTCGGGATCTCTAGCTCCTGGACTCCAGCATCTGGTTGCGACAATCCGGTATAGAAAAAGGGAAAAGAGGGAGAAAGGCAACCGTGAGTACTCATTCAGAGTACTCGCATGCAAGGAGCTACACTACATATGCATGGGTATAAGTGTAAAGGGCCATATCAGTGGACTGAACTGCAGAATGCCAGAATAAAAGGGGGATAGCTAGTCCTGTCGAAGACTATGCTTCTGGACATCTCCATCTTGCAGCATGTAGAAGAGAGTAGATTGAAGTCCTCCAAGTAGCATCGCATAGCATAATCCTACAAGGCGATCCCCTCCTCGTCGCCCTGTTAGAGAGCGGTCACCGGGTTGTATCTGGCACTTGGAAGGGTGTATTTTATTCAGTATCCGGTTCTAGTTGTCATAAGGTCAAGGTACAACTCCGGGTCGTCCTTTTACCGAGGGACACGGCTATTCTAATAGATAAACTTCCCTGCAGGGGTGCACCACATAACCCAACACGCTCGATCCCATTTGGCCGGACACACTTTTCTGGGTCATGCCCGGCCTCGTAAGATCAACGCGTCGCAGCCCCACCTAAGCACAACAGAGCGGTCAGCACGCCGGTCTAATCCTAAGCGCGCAGCGGTCTGGGCCCATCGCCCTATGCACACCTGCACGTTGCGTACGCGGCCGGAAGTAGACCTAGCCTAGTGGCGTTCCAGTCCAATCCGGCGCGCGCCACTCAGTCGCTGACGTCAAGAAGGCTTCGGCTGATACCACGACGCCGGGATACCCATAACTACTCCCGCGTAGATGGTTAGTGCGTATAGACCAAATGGCCAGACTCAGATCAAATACCAAGATCTCGTTAAGCGTGTTAAGTATCCGCGAACGCCGACCAGGGCCAGGCCCACCTCTCACCTAGGCGGTCTCAACCTGCCCTGTCGCTCCGCCATAAAGTAACAGTCGGGGGCCGTCAGGAACCCAGGCCCACCTCTACCGGGGTGGAACCACCTGTCCTTTCAGCCCCCTCATCAGAACCACTAGCGGGTACTCCTCGAGCCGACCCGACTTTAGTCATCACATGTGTCATGTATATGGTATATAAGTATATACCCGTGATCACCGCCCAGGTGATCACGGCCCGGTAGTATAGCACAGCAGACGGACAAGGATGTAGGGCCACTGATGGAAAACTAGCATCCTATACTAAGCAGTAGGATAGTAGGTAAGGGAAACAACTGTAGCAACAATGACAGGCTATGCAATAGAATAGGATTAATCGAAAGCAGTAACATGCTACACTACTCTAATGCAAGTAGTAGAGAGTAGAGTAGGTAATATCTGGTGATCAAGGGGGGGGGCTTGCCTGGTTGCTCAGACAAGGAGGGGTCATCGGTGACGTAGTCGACCACAGGGGCATCAGCATCGTCACGGGGTCTGCCGAAGAGAAGAGGGGGGAGAAACAGTAAATACATAGCAAGCAAGTGCATAACAGGACAACAGGCAGAGCTAGACGTGTTCTAACACGGTATGAGGTAATACCGGTGAAGGGGGGAAACATCCGGGAAAATATCCCCGGTGTTTCACGTTCTCGGACAGACGGACCGGAGGGGGAAAGTTGCGAGACCGATAGGTTAGGGAGGTGTGGTGGACGAACGGACTACGTATCCGGATTCGTCTCGACGTTCTAAGCAACTTTCATGTTGAAAATATTTTAATCCGAGTTACGGATTAAAAGATATGATTTTCTAAAGATTTTTTTAATTTCTGGAATTTAATTAATTATTTAATTTAATTCGAAATTTGAATTTATGACATCAGCATGATGTCATGCTGACATCAGCAGTCAACAGGGGTTGACTAAGTCAAACTGACATGTGGGTCCAGTGGGACCCACCTGTCATTCTCTGTTTAGGTTAATTAGGGTTTAGCTAAATAATTTCTGTTTAATTAATTTAAACATGATTAATTAACTTAATTAATTTAGTTAATTAATTAATTAAAATTATTTTTATTTTTATTTTCTTTATTTATTTATTTATTAATTTTTATTAATTAATTTATTCTTATTATTAATATTATTATTTATTATTAATTTATTTATTTTATTTATTTATTTTTATAAAAACCGTTCTGGGGCGCTGGGGCCCGTTTGTCATTGGGCCAGGGGGTCGGGCCCAGTGGCCAGTGGCTCAGGTGGGGCGAGGCCCACCTGGCAGTGGCCCAGAGGGGCGAGGCCCACTAGGCAGTGGCCCAGGGGGGGCACTGCGGCTACGGGCGCGGGTTATCGGGCACGGCCCGAACGGGCAACGGGGCGGGGCGCTGGGCGCGCACGGCGCACGCCGGCGCCGGCGGCCAGGTCCAGGGGAGGCGGGGCTCCGACGAGGAGCGCGGCGGACGAGAGCCCGTCCGGAGCTCGGGCGCGGGGCGCACGGGGGAAAAGGGGGGGGCGCGCGGCGCGAGGTCGACGCGGGCGCGCGGCGCGAGGTCGACGCGGGCGCGCGGGCGAGCGCGTCTGGGCGCGCCGGAGCGCGAGCGGGGCGGCGGTGACCGAGAGGAGAGGGGGGCGGGCGACGGAGGCCGGTCGACGGGCGTGCGGTTCGGGGCGCGGGCGCGCACCGCGAACAGGGGCGCAGCACGGGCGGGCGGCACGCACAGGGTGCGGCGAGGCGGGAGCAGACGGGCGCTGGGGGGGCGATGCGCGTACGCGCGTGCGGCGGTGGTGCACGGGGCTGGCGGCTGCGGCGGGGTGCGCGCGGGGGCAGAGGAGAAAGGGGGGAGGAAGGTGCGGCTCACTGGGGCCGTAGGGAGGTGGCAGCGGTGCGCGGGGAGGAGACGGAGACGACGGCGATGCGGTGTCGGGGTGCAGGCCGGCGAGGCAGCGCTCCGGCGAGGCGAGGGCGAGGCCGGCGGGGCGGTCGGCGACGGTGGCCTCCTCTCGATCCCGTTCTGGATCGGGGGGAGGGAGGAGGAGGAGATATTTCGGGGGGGTGAGTGGGGGTGGCTGTCGGTGGGGGGACTGGGGAGTGGATAAGGGGAGAGAGGGGCGCGGGGTGGGCCGGCCCACTCGGGCGGCTGGAGGTTGGCCCAGTTGGGCCAGGTTCAGTGGGGGGGGCTTCTTTTCCTTTTCTTTTCTTTTCTTTTTTTATTTGTAGTTTCTTTTATTTTCTTGTTTTACAAAAATTACCACTAGTGCCTAAATTTGTATTTATCAACAAACTACTGTGAGATTAATCCTTAACCCATAATAAAATAGTTTTAGCATTTTATAAATTCAATAGGCATTTGTTTAATTGTTTTCACTATTGTTTTAATTGTTTTAGAGCCTTTAAACATTTTGTCAAAGCTTGGTTTCTCCACCATAATTACTTACGATTTATTTGTCACTTTTAGAACATTTTAGCTTTGACATTTGAAAAGTTTTATTGTTTGCTATATTTTGAATTGATTTTTGAATCGGTTTTGAACTAACGAAGGATTAGAAACAGTAACGGAGGTGACGTGGCATCATTAGCAGAGTTTTACTGTAGCTTGATTATCCGGGCGTCACAGGGAGAAAGTGTATAGATCATAGGCTTCGAGAGAGAGAATTTAGCTTCTTTTTTCTATCTCTTTTGCTACTTGTTGATACTCTATGTGTGTGTGAGATACTTGTATGGTCATGTGTTTGATCATATCATACTTTAATGTTTGTGCTTGGATGATGATATTATCTATTTCTCTTGTATGATCATTCACTTTGTCTTGGTGATTTGTTTATATTTCATTTACTATCATTCTAAGCGCTCCACCAAGATGTATGTGACATGGAAGAGTAACGGAAATAATTTGAGAACAAAAATAATTTGAGAATAAAGTAATAACGAGTTTTCTCATCATGAGTAAAAAGGGTGGCTATGTCATTCAACTTAGTAAGATGTGCCACAACAGTTTCAGTTTCATAACCATGGAAAGGATCATATTCAACCAAAGTAATTAACTCTGGGTCGACAGAGAATTCATAATCCTTATCATCAATAAAGATAGGTGAAGTAGCAAACTTAGGATCATACTTCATTCTAGCATTCAGAGATTTTTCTTTATACTTGCATAATAATTTCTCTATATCATCTCTATCCTTACAAGCAAGAATATCTCTAGTTGTCTCCTCATTCATAACATAACCTTCCGGTACCTTAGGCAATTCATATCTAGGAAGACTACTTCTAGCAGGTGTTTCAGGAGTTTCAGTTTCAGGCTCATCATCAGATTCAACAACATCATGTTGTATTACTCTAGCAATTTGTTCATCAAGAAAATCACCAAGTGGCACATCATTATCATCAAGGAAGGTACTAGTATCATCATAACCATTATCCATAGCAGAAGTAGCATAATCAATAACTTGCGACATATCAGAATTGATAGCATGTGGTGGTGTTGCAAGTTTACTTATAACAGAAGGTGAATCTAAAGCAGAACTGGATGGTAGTTCCTTACCTCCCCTCGTCTTTGAGGGAAAATCTTAGTCTTAGCATCCTTCAGATTTTTCATAGTGATAAAGTGATAATAATCCCAAGTGACTCAACAAATATAGCTATGCTCCCCAGCAATGGCGCCAGAAAAAGGTCTTTATAACCCACAAGTATAGGGGATCGCAACAGTTTTCGAGGGTAGAGTATTCAACCCAAATTTATAGATTCGACACAAGGGGAGCCAAAGAATATTTGAAGGTATTCGCAGCTGAGTTGTCAATTCAACCACACCTGGAAATTAATTATATGCAGCAAAGTGATCAGTAGCAAAGTAATATGATAGTTTTGATAATAGTGACAACAGTAATAGTAACGGTAACAGTGATAGCAGTAATTTTGTAGCAAGTGTAACAGTGATGATAGTAGTAGTAACTTAGCAAGAACAATATAAGATAAATTCGTAGGCATTGGATCGGTGACTTGTTGGATGATATTCATCATGAGACAGTTATAACCTAGGGCGATACGGCACTAGATCCAGTTCATCAATATAATGTAGGCATGTATTCCGTAAATAGTCATACGTGCTTATGGAAAGAACTTGCATGACATCTTCTTTCCTACCCTCCCGTGCCAGCTGGGTCCTATTGGAAACTAAGGGATACTAAGGCCTCCTTTTAATAGAGAACCAGAACAAAGCATTAACACACGGTGAATACATGAACTCCTCAGACTACGATCATCACCGGGAGTGGTCCCGACTATTGTCACTCCGGGGTTGTCGAATCATAGCACGTAGTAGGTGACTATAACTTGCGAGATCGGATCTAGAACATGGATATAATGGTGATAACATAAACGGTTCAGATCTGAATTCATGGCACCCGGGCCCAAAGTGAGAAGCATTAAGCATGGCAAAGTCATAGCAACATCAATCCTAGAACATAGTGGATACTAGGGATCATGCCCTAACAAAAATAACTCAATTACATGATGAATCTCATCCAACTCCTCACCGACCAGCGAGCCTGCTACGAAGTAATTACTCACTCTCGGTGGGGAGCATCATGGAATTGGCGATGGAGAAGGGTTGGTGACGACGAAGAACAAACCCCCCCCCCCTCCGGAGCTCCAAACGGACTCCAGATCTGGCCTCCCGATGAAGAACAGGAGGTGACGGCAGCTCCATCTCGTGGATCGCGATAATTCTTTCTCCCTGATTTTTTTCTGAAAAATAGGATTTTATAGCGTCGGTTTCAGGGTCTGCGGGGCCACCAGGTGGGGACAACCCACCTGGGCGCGCCAGGAGGGGGGTGCACCCTGGTGGGTTGTGCCCACCCAGGTTTCCCCTCCGGTGGATCTTGGCTCCAGAAATTCTTATTTATTGCATAAAAAGTCCTCGTAAAGTTTTGTTCCATTCCGAGAACTTTCTTTCTGCACAAAAAACAACACCATGGTAGTTCTGCTGAAAACAGCGTCAGTCCGGGGTTAGTTTCATTCAAATCATGCAAATTAGAGTCCAAAACAAGAGGAAAAGCATTAGGAAAAGTAGATACGTTGGAGACGTATCACAACCCTGCAACCAAATACAAGAAATCTCTTGTGTCCCCAACACACCCAATACAATGGCAAATTGTATAGGTGCACTAGTTTGGCGAAGAGATGGTGATAAAAGTGTAATATTGATGGTAGAAATATATTTTTATAATCTGAATAAATAAAAACAGCAAGGTAACAAATAGTAAATGGGCACAAAAATGGTATTGCAATGCTTGAAAATGAGGCCTAGGGTCCGTACTTACGCTAGTGCAATCTCTCAACAATGCTAATATAATTGGATCACATAACCATCCCTCAACGTGCAACGCAGAATCACTCCGAAGTTCTTATCTAGCGGAGAACATAAGAAGAAATTGTTTGTAGGGTACGAAACCACCTCAAAGTTATTCTTTTCGTTTGATCTATTCAAGAGTTCATACTAAAATAACACAAAGCTATTCTTTCCGTTCGATCTATCCTAGAGTTCGTACTAAAATAACACCAAATAATTTCAGATTCATAATACTCAATCCAACACAAAGAACCTCAAAGAGTGCCCCAAGATTTCTACCAAAGAAACAAAGACAAGAACGTGCATCAACCCCTATGCGTATATTACCCCAATGTCACCTCGGGAATCCGCGAGTTGAGTGCCAAAACATATATCAAGTGAATCAATATGATACCCATTGTCACCACGAGTATTCATATGCAAGACATATATCAAGTGCTCTCAAATCCATAAAAGTATTCAATCCGATAACAACGAAATCTCAAAGGGAAAAACTCAATTCATCACAAAAAAGATAGAGAGGTGAAAACACCATATGATCCGACTATATTAACAAAGCCCGTGATACATCAAGATCGTGACATCTCAAGCACACGAGAGGGGGACAGATTAAACACATAGCTACTGGTACAAACCCTCAGCCCCGAGGGTGGACTACTCCCTCCTCATAGTGGTAGTCGCCGGGATGATGAAGATGGCCACCGGAGATGATTCCCCCCTCAGCAGGGTGCCGGAATGGGGTCTAGATTGGTTTTTGGTGGCTAAAGAACCTTGCGGCGGTGGATATCTAGGTTAACCCTTGATGGTTTCTCTATTTATAGGATTTTTTGGCTTGGTTTCACGCTAAGATGGGCCTCGAGGTGAGCACAACCCACCGGGGCAAGCCAGGCCCACCAGGTGCGCCCTGGTGGGCTCTGACCTCCTCGGGGCTCTTCTGGCCCTCCCATGAAGCTTCGGGGGTCTCTTTTGTTCAAAAAAATCGTCAAAAAGTTTTAGCTCATTTGGAGAGCTTTCATTTCTGCACAAAAAAACACCATGGTAGTTCTGCTAAAAACAGCATCAGTCCGAGTTAGTTCCATGCAAATCATACCAAAACCATATAAAACTGTTGTAAACATGGCATGAATACTTCATAAATTATAGATACGTTATCAAGTATCAATGTTCCTAGTCCTCTTACTCGATCAACAGCTACGCAACTAGCAAACTTCTGTGGGCACTTTGCATTCGTCTCCATATCCGAACCCAAGAAAGTTGATGAAGACTTCATGGAACCTGAATGGATTCAAGCTATGCAAGAAGAGCTCCAAAAATTTGAGCTCAACATTGTTTGGGAGCTAGTCAAGCATCCTGATCCTCGCAAGCACAATATTATTGGCACCAAATGGATCTATCACAGCAAAAAGGATGAACATGGTCATGTTGTCAGAAACAAAGCTCATCTTGTTGCTCAAGGTTACACTCAAGTGGAGAGAATTGACTTCGATGAAGCTTTTGCTCCCGTGGCTAGGCTTCAAGCTATTTGCATACTGCTAGCCTATGCTAACCACAACAACATCCTTCTGTAACAAATGGATGTGAAGAGTGCCTTTCTCAATGGCAAAATTGAAGAAGAAGTATATGTAGCTCAACCACCTGGTTTTGAAGATCCAAAGCATCCTTATATGGTATACAAGCTCAACACACTGTATGGCCTCAAACAAGCACCTCGAGCTTGGTATGACACACTCAAAGACTTCCTGAAGAGCAAAGGATTCAAACCTGGTTCCTTAGATCCCACTCTCTTCACGAAGACATATGATGGAGAACTGTTTGTATGCGAAATCTATGTGGATGACATTATCTTCGAATGCACTGACAAAAGATACATCGACAAGTTCGGGCATATGATGCAAGAGCAATATCAGATGTCCATGATGGGGGTGCTGCAATTCTTCCTTGGTCTTCAAATCCGTCAACATAGAAATGGCATCTTCATTTCACAAGAAAAGTACCTCAATGATTGCCTGAGGAAGTTTGGAATGCAAGACTACAAAGGGTACATGACGCCAATGCCAACCAAAGGTCAATTGGGCCCCGACGACAATGGTAAAGAGTTCGATCAAAAGGTATACCGCTCCATGATTGGTTCTTTATTGTATTTATGAGCATCTAGGCCAGATATAATGCTTATGCATATTGATGACTTAGGTGCACAACACACAAAGTCACGTATGTCTTCAACTCATGAAGACATACAATCTAACTGTGAATACATTAATGTGGAATTTGACTTCGGTGTGCCACAATAATTGTGCGCCGTGTCTGGGTCTAATACTTCCTATACGATGGGTAGCGCCACTACCAACTTCTCTTGAAGATTTTATGGCTGGCGTCATATTGCATTATCTTCAAAGTTGGTTTGTCTTCAACATTTTTTGTCTTCATGAATTATCTTCACAATGTTGTTTTGGTCCTCATTGTCCATTAATACACACACACACAGATATAAATATAAATATATATATATATATATATTCTGTCCTCTACATCATTCACTTATAGCTATGTCTTCAAGTTGCCATTTTCTGCACTAAGTGAATGTGATCGGACCCTGACCCCATCTGTGCTTATCTCTCCAACACTCTCTCCAACTCTCTCTATCTCTTCATATGCATTCTATTAACACGTGTCGATTGTCTTCACCGTGTCCTTGTCAGTCTAAGATATAGAGACAAACATTTAAAATGATTTTAATATCCTTATCATGTCTGCCTAAACCCGGAGAAGCTGGACCGACCACCCGACAAACCGGGCGCGCGTGGCACTGGTGCGCGTCGGTGCTATACAGACGCTTTTAACCCCTTTCTGCGACGGCATTTGGAACCGTCGCCAAGTGAGTGTGGGCGATAGGGGGAGGTCCTTCCCACACGACCCAGAAACCGTCGGGGATAGGCCATCCTGGCACAAAGGCTGGGGCAAAATGAGCTCGTGTGCGATCGGGCGAGGCATCAAACCCAAATGTTTCCGTTCGTATGTACATCCCACACAGTGAATCCCAGAAAAACATTTCCGTTCGTGTGTATATCACACACAGTCAATCCAAGGAATACGTTTCCGTTCTTATGTACATCCCACATAGTCAATCCAGGGAAACATTTCCGTTCGTATGTACATCCCACACAGTTTTATGTATAGGCTCGTGTGTGAAAGGTGTAACTATCACACACGCTCTGCCTTGGTTAACCGTGTGCTTTTATCAACTACATCCCACACGATGTGATGAAGAAAACTGTGTGGCATTGGGCTATCCATCACAAGCGCTTTTACTGGTAGAACCGTTTGCAAAGTTCCATGACCCATTTAGAGACGTCGATGACTTGTCCTGGCGAAATGCCGCTGTTGGTGGACTCCGCGTCCCCCCTACTGAAGTTGACCGCGTCCTCGTCCTCGTCCTCGGCGCCATCCTCAAGGTTGTAGTACTCGTAGTAGTGGCTGCGCCAGAGCTCGTGTTGGTACCCCACCACCGATTCCTCAACAGACAAACTCTTCTCTACCTCGACCTCGGCCACGCGCAACTCCTCCTCCCGGCGCTCGTCGATCTCCGCCGCCTCCTGCATCTCGAGCTCCCGCTCGGAGATCTCATGAGGAAGCAGGCGCTCCATGGCCACCGCCACCTTTTCGTACGTGGGTTGCATGCTGTATTCCGAGGTGGCCTAGAATATCTTGGCGTGTGCGTCCTTGATCTTGGCGTGGATGGCCTCGACCTGGGCCAGGGCGACATCGACGGCACGGACGGCAGCTCGAGCGCTCTCGGCATTTGCAACCGCAGTCGTAGCAGCTGCTGCAGCCGTCTCGGCTGCTGCAGCTGCCCTGTCGGCTGCCGCAAATGCCCTCTCGGCAGATGCGGCCACACTCAATGCGGATGCGGCGGCACTCTTGGCGTAGGCGGTCGCGCTCTCGGTGCAGGCGGCAGTGCTCGGGGAGGACGCGGCCATCGTACGGGCCTTCACGAAGCGTTTCCACGGTGTCTTCTTTGCAAGAAGGGGGTGCGGGAATGTGGATCAGGATTCGTGGATTCGAGGGTTGCCGGCACTAGAGCAGACGAGCCGGCGAAGCTTTTCAAAGAGTGCCTAGGGCACAGAGATCTACAACAGTGCCAGTGACAGACACTCGAGCTACTATGTCAGCAACTGCAGCCACAGCTTCAGTTGTTCCTCCGGTTACAACTCCAGCAACTCCAACAACCTCAACAGATGCATTTGTCCTAGGCGTCCTATCCACGCCACCTCCCAAAGATCAAGCTTAGAGAGCCGCATAGAACTATGCATTTTCAAGTTTTTTGGTAACTTGTTGCCAAAGGGGAGAAAGTGTATAGATCATAGGCTTCGAGAGAGAGAGAGAGTTTTGCTTCTTTTTTCTATCTCTTTTGCTACTTGTTGATACTCTATGTTTGTGTTTGATACTTGTCTGGTCATGTGTTTGATCATATCATACTTTAATGTTTGTGCTTGGATGATGATATTTATTTATTTCTCTTGTATGATCATTCACTTTGTCTTGGTGATGAGTGCATATTTCATTTACTATCATTTTGAGCGCTCCACCAGGATGTTTGTGACATGGAAGAGTAACCATGATCCTAATCGATTGTTCATTTGCATTCAAAAGCAAATTTTAAATAAAGCACAAATTTAGGGGAGCTCTTGCTTATCACATACTTCTCAAAGCGATGATGTGTTTCATTCTTATTATCATTTGTCGAATCTTTGATCTATATGTTGTCATAAATTACCAAAAAGGGGGAGATTGAAAGTGCAACTAATCCCTGGGTGTTTTTGGTAATTCTTAACAACATATAGCTCATTGAACTAATACTCTTTCAAGATGATCATTTCAGAAAGTTCAATGATTGGCATGGCATCGACTAGAGATGTGGACCCCTCAAAATGCTAAGGACACATATTGGCTCAAGCACAAGACCCTACATTTTCATTTTAGTGATCCAAGATCACATTGAGTCCATAGGAAAAGCCAGTACTATTAAAAGGGGATGAGGTGTTGCTTAATGGCTTGCTTGATGAAAATGCTCAATGATATGCTCCAAAATCCCTCAACCACTTTCTCATATCCACATATGTCCCAAACCAAAAGTCAAACTCGGCCCCACCAATTTGATCTATCCGGCGCCACCGAGTTCATTTGACATAGCCATAGCCAGAAACCCTAATCAGTTCGGTCTCACCGATAGCCATCTCGGTCTCACCGAGGTGGGATTGCAAACTCTGTGTTTCCCTTCGTAACGTTTCTGTCTAACCGAGATGAGTGATCAATCCCACCGAGTTCGCAATGCAAACTCTCTGTTTCCTTTTCGTAACATTTCGGTCTCACCGAAATGAGCGATCGGTCCCACCGAGTTTGCCTGACCAACTCTCTATTTGCCTATTACAAAAATCAGTCTCACCGAGTTCATGTGATCAGTCTCACCGAGATTACGTTATGCCCTAACCCTAATGAAATCGGTCCCACCGAGTTGACATGTCGGTCCCACCAAAAACCCTAACGTTCACATTTTGAACTAAATCGGTCTGACCGAGTTTCAGTATTCGGTCTCACCGAGTTTGGTAAATTGTGTGTAACGGTTAGATTTTGTGTGGAGGCTATATATATACCCCTCCACCCTTCCTCCATTCCTGGAGAAACCATCAGAACGTGCCTACACTTCCATCATTCATTTTCTGAGAGAGAACCACCTACTCATGTGTGGAGATCAAGATATTCCAATCCAACCACAAGAATCTTGATCTCTTGCCATCCCCAAGTTGCTTTCCACTCAAATCATCTTTCCACCAAATCCAAATCTATGAGAGAGAGTTGAGTGTTGGGGAGACTATCATTTGAAGCACTAGAGCAAGGAGTTCATCATCAACATACCATATATTACCTTTTGGAGAGTGGTGTCTCCTAGATTGGTTAGGTGTCACTTGGAGCCTCCGTCAAGATTGTGGAGTTGAACCAAGCAGTTTGTAAGGGCAAGGAGATCGCCTACTTCGTGAAGATCTACCTAAGTGGGGCAAGACCTTCGTGGGCGATGGTCATGGTGGGATAGATAAGGTTGCTTCTTCATGGACCCTTCGTGGGTGGAGCCCTCCGTGGACTCGCGCAACCATTACCCTTCGTGGGTTGAAGTCTCCATCAACGTGGATGTACGATAGCACCACCTATCGGAACCACGCCAAAAATCTCAATGTCTACATTGCGTTTGCACCCTCCAAACTCCTCCCCTTTACCTTCATATGCAATGATTTACATTCCGCTACTATACTCTTAGATTTGCATGTGTAGGTTGATTGCTTGACTTGTGATAAGTTGCTAAAATCTGCCAAGACTTAAAATTGGGAAAAGGCTAGATTTTTATTTGGTCAAGTAGTCTAATCCCCCCTCTAGACATACTTTTGATCCTACATAGACCGAAACGATTCTGCATCTACTACTATTACTCCACACATCGACCGCTATCTAGCATGCATCTAGAGTATTAAGTTCATAAAGAACAGAGTAACGCCTTAAGCAAGATGACATGATGTAGAGGAATTAACTCAAGCAATATGATGAAAACCCCATCTTTTTATCCTCGATGGCAACAATACAATACGTGTTGGTTCCCTTTTTGTCACTAGGATCGAGCACCGCAAGATTCAACCCAAAGCTAAGCACTTCTCCCATTGCAAGAAAAACCATTCTAGTTGGCCAAATCAAATCGATAGTTCGAAGAGACTTGCAAAGATATCAAATCATGCATATAAGAATTCAGAGAGATTCAAATAATATTCATAGATAAGCTGATCATAAATCCACAATTCATCGGATCTCGGCAAACACACCGCAAAAGAGTATTACATCAAATAGATCTCCAAGAACATCGAGGAGAACTTTGTATTGAGAATCAAAGAGAGAGAAGAAGCCATCTAGCTACTAGCTATGGACCCGTAGGTCTGTGGTAAACTACTCACGCTTCATCGGAGAGGCAATGGTGTTGATGTAGAAGCCCTCCGTGATCGAATCCGCCTGTGGCAGGATGTCGTAAAAGGCCCCTAGATGGGATCTCACGGATACAGAAGGTTGCGGCGGTGGAAAAGTGGTTTCGTGGCTCCCCTGGAAGTTTTGGGGATATTTGAGAATATATTGGAGGAAGATCTAGGTCAGGGGTTCATCGAGGGGCCCACAAGGTCAGGGGGCGCGCCCTCCACCCTTGTGGCCACCTCGTGGCTCTTCTGACTTGCACTCCAAGTCTCATGGGCGTCTTCTGGTCCAAGAAAAATCATCGCGAAAGTTTCATTCCGTTTGGACTCCATTTGGTATTCCTTTTCTGCGAAACTCTAAAACAAGGAAAAAACAGAAACTGGCACTAGGCTCTAGGTTAATAGGTTAGTCCCAAAAATCATATAAAATAGCATATTAATGCATGTAAAACATCCAAAACAGATAATATAATAGCATGGAACAATAAAAAATTATAGATGCGTTGGAGACGTATCAACACTCCCCTCACAAACCGGAGCAACTCACTAGAAGGTTCGTGGCTCAAAGAGGGAACAATGCATGTTTGATGACGAACGGGATATAACTTCCTCTTACGGCCTTCAAATTCTTTTCTACGTTTAACGTGCACTAATACAACTGTCATGTGAAAATTTGGAAAATTTCAGGGGTCATTTGACCTTTTAAAGACATTTAAGTGATTTTCTAGCCATTTAATGACTATAATTCAAATTTGAACTACATCTACATGCAACGGCTAACCATAACGGTTCGAAAAATCATATTTGTGTATTTGTGTGTGAGTTAATTCCATGTGCAGTAAATTAGAAGGAATTTTCAAACATATTGGTCTCACAGCATGGACACATGCATGGAGTGCCATGGCATTTAAATTCCAAAGAATAAAAAAAATGATCGGAAAAACATGAAACCTTGCTTGATGTAATGTCATGCCACCAAGATGATGTGGTAAAAAAATTGGCCTGTTTGACAAAAGTTTGTACACACACCCCTCACAAACCGGAGCAACTCACTAGAAGGCTCGTGGTTCCGAGAGGGAACAATGCATGTTTGACGACGAACGGGAAATAGCTTCCTCTTACGGCCTTCAAATTTTTTCTATGTTTATTAACGTGCACTAATACAACTATCATGTGAAAAAATGTAAAATTCAAGGTGTCATTTGACCTTTTAAAGACATTAAGTGATTTTCTAGCCATTTAATGACTGTAATTCAAATTTGAACTACATCTACATGCAACGGCTAACCATAACGGCTTGAAAAATCATATTTGTGTACTTGTGTGCGAGTTAAAAAATCATCAGACGATGTAAATATCTGGTGTTCAAAAAAGAAACTGTAAAGATCTGGCAAGACAACCGGCCCCCACACGATTGGCACTCTATTTCATGGCTCGAGGTTTGGTAGGTGAGTGGCGGGGGTCATTAATCAGACACGGTTCTGTATTGGAAACCGTCAGCTATTACGTTCACACACGGATTTTGCTGCGGGAATCGTGTGTAAGTCAAACTACAGTACTCGTAAATTCGGGCGACCGACATGTGTACGGTTCCCGTCGACCTAGATTTCGGCCGCCAATAAATAATACCTTGCTCACTTCGTCCCGCCTGCATTCTCATCTACATCCTCCCCTCGCTCGCCCTCTCTCTCCCTCTCTGTCTCTCTCTCCCTCTCTCTCTCTCTCTCAAATCTCTGCCATGGCGCCGCCGGTCTGCCCGCGCGCCGACGAGGAGTCGCCGCCCCCCGAGAACGCTCACTCAAATAACAGCGACGAGGAACCCTATGCGCCGCCGGACGAGGTTGCGCCATACCCCCCCCCCCAACTTTGGATTGGTTTTGGGGCCAGTACAATCTTTGTCTGTGGAAGTCGCTCCCGTCGGCTAAGAAAACCAGGCAAGTGGCGTTCAAGAAGGAGATGGCAGAGAAGGAAGCCAGGTAACAGGCGGCCTGTGAAGCCCGTGATGCCGCGTGGAAAAAAGAGGCGGCGGAGCTTTGGGGGCGGGCGCGTCGTCGTGCAGAGGAGGTGTACGAAGACGGGTACTTGGCAAGGAAGGTCAAAGGTGCTGGGCGCCTCATCGCTGCGTGGAGGTGGGCCGATAAGCTCCAGCGTGCCACCGACGAGGAGCTCCGGTGGGCGCCCAATGAAATGGCAAGATCGTTCGCGCTCGTCCGCCAGCAATAGGCAGATTGGTACGTCAAGTGCTGCGAGGTGGAGTAGGTAGAGTACTGCCTCCGCACTGGAAAACGCCGCGCACCAGGGAGCTGCTGGCGAGGGGCTGCCGGAATACTGGCCCCAGGAGGGATTATTAGTTTTAGTATTGTTCGTTTTCAATTTTATGCATTGTACCTAGTAGTTAAGTATCATCACGTATATGTGATGATATTATATATATTCTATGGTGAACTAATGAACAATTAATATATATATATATATATATTATGAATTCCATTTTCTATCTATTTTTGTATACTAATTTGAATCTAGCTGTTATCATCCACATGTACAGAATGGAAAGCGTATATACACACATTGAAATAGAACATATAAGAACGGAAAATAGAGTACACACATTGAAAAAGAGCAATAAACATAGCAATATTATGATTGTTGTGAATATATAGCTATCCACGTCAAAACGACTCAACAAAATAAAATGCGTCCATGAGACCATGACCAGCTGCCCTTGCCTACGGTAGCTCTTGGCTCTGCCTGAACTCATGCAGGCGTTCGTCCAAGCGGTCAACACGCTCGTGGTACATCTGGAGCGCGATCTCGAGCTCCAAGTTGGCTATTTCATCGGAGATCACCAGCTCGAGGATGCGACGGCCATGTTCCTCTACTGCACCCAGGTGGACACCTGGGCCAAGGAGGCGGTCGAGCCTATCGACCAGCGCGTTGGCATCAAGCGGGTCACAGACAAGGCGAACAGCGCGACCCATGCGAACGGCACGGTGGGCATCCGGTGCAAGTATGGCGCGGCCGGCCTCTGGTGCAAGTACGGCGCAGAGGGCCTCTGCCCACTCCTGGCGAAGAATGGGGGTACTGACGAGACGTGTACCCAGTTGCGACACCCTGTCGACAGCACGCAAGCACCGATTGATCCGCTCTTGCTGTGCAGCACGCCGTGCCTCTCGCTCTGCGGCGCTCCAACGGTCTCGCCGTGCAGCGAGCCGCAGCCTATCAGCGCGGACGCGCCTAGCTTGCTCTACCGCGCGCCATCGATCATGTTGTGCAGTGAGCTGCAGCCTCTCGGTGCTGGCATGCCTATCTTGATCCACGGCGCTGAAGCGCCATGCACCAAGGGTCTGCTCAACCCTAGCGATGACGCGCATCACGGCGTCGTCCATCGCGTTGCCGAGGAGCGCCTCGGCCTCGACGGGCTGTGGCGCCTGCTCGTTTTCCTCGTCGACGAGGTTGATGGCAGAGGCGACGCTTTGGTGGGTTGGCATGCTTGGAAAGGGTGGATGTGCTACAGGCTATGCTTGTTGCCTCCGTGCATCGCGCGTCGCCTAGGTTTATGCGCAATATCGCTGGGTGGCGGGAAACCGGTGAGGAAATGGCGTGAAAGGGTGGCATGTTCATAAAACGCCATCAATTAATGGAAACTTAGAATAGAAGGAACATCGAGCTAGCACAAGAAGTAGATGATGATCAGATGATCGTTTATCCTAGTTAGTTATGCATGTAATAGTTTACTTTGGTGTGTGGAAATGTTATGTGGGTACTAGCCACCTCTGTAATTGGATGTTTGCAGCGTATTACACACATCTTGTTTATGTGAAACGTTTCTGTTCTCTTGGCTCAACACAAACAATTTATCGAAATGAACTGTATGCCCTCCATTGCACACGCCTTGATCTGGTTGAACCGTTTCTATTGCGTTGCCTAATCAAAAACAGTTCATCCGAGTGAACCGTATGCCGTATATCGCACACACCTTGATCTGGCTGACCGTTTCTGTTGTGTTGCCTAATCACAAACAGTTCATATGAGTAAACCATAAGCTGTATATCGTACACGCCTTCATCTGGCTACCCGTTTCTTTTGTTCTGGCACATCGCAAACAGTTAATTGAACTGAACCGTAAGCCCTGCATCACATGCGCAACTAAAATCTGAACCGTGTTTGATGCATCCGTCATCGCAAACATTTTGCACTTTTTTGACGATTTTTTTTACACCACCATTTGCGATTAATGCATCGCACAGAGTTTCTTCAAAGGGTCTCTGGTCATAGTGTCACGTTAGCAGCAACCTGCAGTAGTGTGGGGTCGTGGCACAATATTTGAGTTGTTGCATGCATGCCACGTGTCCCTCAGATGTGAACCACCGGGGGTAGCTGAGTAAATTCACTCAGCCGTCACCTTGCTTATAAATACTCAGCCCCCTGTGGTCATTATTTCCTACTCCCCTCGCTACCTCGCTCAAAAAGTAGTGCCGTCGCTAGCTTCCGTCGTCGCTGGAGATGAAGCGCTTCGCTGCTGCGAGTTCTCCATCGTTGTTGTATGCCGGTCGCGGTCTTCTTTCGTTTGCCGCCGACGTAGGTGTCTTTCGCCGCCAAGTTAGGGCGCGGGAGATTGGACTGCTTGGCCTCCATCCACGACTCGTCTAGCAGTTATCATCTGCTCTTGAGCGGTAATTAAAATTCTATTTTTGCCGCACGTTTAATCTGTTAAAACTTTCCATATCTTCTGAAAGTTGTTTCCTCACTTCCAAATTGGGATCTTCCATACTCTGCATCTCATAACTTGCAAGTGCTTTCACTTATGCTTCACAACTAGTTAGATTCCTCACTTGTACTTATTCATGGATTCGTACAAATATGGAACCAACTTACATCAATAAGTGAATGTCTTCGTGCTATGAGGTCAATGTCTTCAAACCGATTTATCTTCAAAATCCTCTGAGAATGCATATGACCTCTTCCCCTTCCCTCGCATCTCTAATGCTGTCACATGTACATGTCCGTGGGAGAGTCTCTTGGTTCTCATTGTTTGAATTCATTTGCAGAATTCTTATAGCATCACATTGAGTCTCCTGAAGCCAGTTCTTGTCTGACCAGCAAAACAAAGCCAATCAGTTTTCTGAAGCCTTTCAGTCTTGTGAAGCTAATGGCCGGTGGAAAATCTGCAAAGAAAGGAGGCAAAGGTGGCAGACAGCGCCGTGATAATACTGCATTGGACCTGCCTCCTGATCTTTATGAAATGTACAAGTCTGATCCAAATGAAAGCTATGGAGAGCACAAATCCAGAGTTCAATGGATTCGCAGGTACTGGGCTGAATAATGGTTTCTATGTCACTTTATGACTCCAGAATACGCGGACAAGAATGATGTGAGGCAACCGGCTGACATTGTGTACCGTAAGCTTCACCCCAAGATCAAAGCTAAAGCCATTGAGAGAGGTTTGTTTCCTTGTATGGTGAGAGGACCAATGCCTGAGAATGCCGACCCATCCAGTCTTCGATGGTGTCGTGAGAATGATCTGTTTGAAGAAAAATATAAGTTTGCCTGGGCTTCAGCAATTCAAAACAAGAAGGACCTTAGGATTGACTTCAACCCAGGTCCCGTTGAGCCAAGGCCCGATGGCAGCCGGGAGGCAGACCCAAATCTCATTGGCCCCTTTGATGATTTCAACTCATTTCTGGCACATTGTGCGGAACAGAGGGCCAGCGTTGAAGATACTGTTGAGGATGAGGAACAAAATGAAGCTCCAGAGCCTCTGAAGCCTATGAAGAAGGCTAAGCCTTCAAAGTCTTCTGCTGCACCAAAAGCTTCAAGAGTGAAGCCACTGAAATCTGCATCTCCTGAATCCAGTGCGCAGTCTGAAGATTTGTCTCGTACCTCTATGAAGACTAAGAAGATCTCAGGGCAAGGCCTTACTCCAGCAACCATCCTGCGCCATGATGAAGATGTAATAGATCTATCCAGTGATGAAGATCTCGGTGATGATGCCCTTGAGCTGCTGATCAAGAGCAAACAGGAGGCTGAAATCTTTAAAGACTTGCCTCTGTTTGATGCGGATATACTGAACAATTTCATTGATGAATGGTTTGAAGACACTTCACTTACCATTGATGATCTGCAGCTTCCCATTGACATCAGTGTGATGTTCCAAGGCTGCATTGCAAAAGAGCTTGCCATTGCTCAAAAGGTTATCGAGTAGAAAAACAAGATTGATCATGAAAAGGCTATCTTCAAGAAGCACATGGCCAAGCTTAGTGTCACAGATGTTCAGAACTTCAAGAAGATGAATGGCTACCTCAAGGTTGAGTTCCATAGGCGTCGTTATGAAGCCAAGGGCTCCCGAGAGCACCTCAAATATTATGCTGAGAAATGTGTTTAGGCTCACAATGAAGCCTTGAAGAGAAAAGCACTTGGGCGTCCAGGCATTGACCCCAAGTTGGCTGCTAAGAAGAAGAAGCCAACGCAAGCTGAAGCTGAGGCTCTAAGGCAGGAAAGGCCAAGCATTGTCTTCCCTACCAGTATGACTGGCTCAAAGCCTAAGGTTCCATCAACTGCTTCCAAAAGGAACAAGACAAAGCAGGCAGAGGCTAAAGCCAAGAAGCACAAGCATCAAGAAGCCTCTGATGCTGCTCCATCTTAGAAAAGGCTGAAGACAAAGCTCTATAAGGCTTCAAGAAGGGCCCAAGCACCAACTGCCTCATTTGCTCCTAGTGATCCACTGCTAGTTGAACCCATCTCTGTTGCCTTACTAGCCTCCTCCAACCGCGAGCGTCGTCTTGTTGTGCATGAGCCTGCTCCCACAGAGGCTCATGAAACTGAAGAAATCCCAACTGCTGACACCATCACAGCTGAAGACATTGGTCGTGAAAAAAATGTTGTTGATGATGAAGTTCTTCCTCAAGTCCCCCAGATCATGACAAAACCGGTATCATCGCCTGCTCCCATGAGCAGTGAACAGATTAGCATTGGTGGTCCCACAATGCCAATCACTCAAGATGATTTCTGGGATGAGCAGCATCCCAACTCCCCGCTCCATAAAGTCATTCCGTGCACTACACCCATTCAAGTCACTACTCCAGTGCTTGAAACTCCCCAAGAAACCCCTGAAGCCATGGAGAAGACTACTCCCTCAACCATGTTTCATGAAGCCATCTATGCACCATGGGTTATGCAGCTGATTAGGCTTCACTCCACCATCAACTATCAAGCTTCAGCGCGCAATCATGTTGTCTTTCTGCCTAAAGTTGATATGTCTCATGAAGCTATCTATCCAGAGCCTGCTAAGGAACCAGTTCGTGAAGACAATGCTGCCTTTCAAAGCTTCTCAGCACCGCTTGAAGCCATTCATGTGCCTAATCCAACTACTGCTGCCGGTCCTCTCGTCGGTCAGCTTCGGCTGCCGCATCGTGCTCCCGCTGATGCAACATCCAACACAGTAGCTCAGAGGCCTCAAAAGCGTGCTCGTGTGCTGAATGACCGAGAACTTCTAGTTTCTCTTCATCAAAAGCATGATAGGCATCATGACTGGATGAAGCATCAGATGCAAAGTCTTCTTGTGGATGTCAATCGCATTCGCAACCTCTCCACCAAGAATTCTTTTGTTGCTCATGAAGCCTGTCGGCGTGCCTAGAAGAGCCTCACTCTGCTATGCTCTGAAGATGAACTTACTGCAGATGGCTTCACTAAAAGGTTCAAATTTGACTCCAGGCCTCTGCAATCAGCAAGCTGGCGTTCTACACCATCGATTGAAGACTCTGGCTACTCATCTTTGGCTCCACCTATTGTTGCTCGAGTCATTGATGAGGAGGTCGATGCCACTTCACCAGCTATGGCTTCACTGCATCACGATTCTGCATCAGGCCCTTCTGCACCGCCCAACTCCAACGTCGACCTGGCTGCCCCAACATGTTCACCAACACCTCCTGGGAATGTTTAGACACTCTATGTCTTCGCTTCTTTTTGGTCATTCCTGACAAAAGGGGGAGAAGCATATGAGTTGATAGTCTTCAAGCGGGTCTATATGGGTCGGGTGCTTATTTTTGTTAAGTTTTGCAACTCTCGTTCTTGAACTGTTGGTTTTGAGTTGTAACACTTAAGTCTTGATGGTCGTCTGCTACATTTAGCTGCTACCTTTTATTGCGATGATAAATACCGCATGAAGTCATTCTGCAGATGCCCTTTTTTCATTGTGCATGTCATTATCTTTCAATACATTTTTGTATGCACGATGAATTGTATTCATGAATTGAGGGAGTCTCCACAAAGCAGAACCTGCCATGTGCATTTGCATTCAGAGGCAAATTACTTATATGCACATCTTCAGGGGGAGCCCTTTCAATTCATGAAGCCAATGACCGGGTCCTTTAACTTTCACGTATTTTTCTCCCCATTGAAAACTTCAACCAGTTTGTCATCAATCACCAAAAAGGGGGAGACATAGGTTTTGGAGTATTGACGACAAACATGGTTGAGGGACTAATGTGTTTGTGAGAATTGCAGTGTAACACAGGTAGAATTCCCTCATTGATTCGGTTTGCTTACCAGAGATAACCCCTAAAAATGTATGAAGACGTTAAAGACAATGGTGGTTCATGAAGACATTCACATCGAACATAATGACGTGTGAAGGCATTCACTTGAAGACAATGGAGTGCGAAGACATAGTTTCTTTCATAGTTTCATTTTCTTCTTTCTTGAGTCTTAGGAACCACCGAACTGTTAAGTGGGGTCCAAGTGAACAAAGTCAGAAAAACGGATGTGATGCTGAACCAAAATCCTATGTCTTCGAGTGAAGATAATGAGAGCAAATCTTATCCAGAGTTGCATGAGTCAGCTTTGCTTGTAGCCCAAGTCAAGCTACCGCATGTGTTTGAAATCCGACCGTTGGACACGTGTCATTTCCTTAGCGACCCAGGGTCATTTCAGACATATCAGGTCGGGTTGCCTCCTGGCTATAAATATCCCACCCCCTACACCATAAATTGGTGGCTGCTCAGAGTAAGTGCATGGCTTTTGTCGTTTGAGAGCAACCCACCTCTGAAGCCTTTGAGAGAGAAAACCTTGCGAGGACAAAGCCCAAAACACTCAGAGCCCAAAGAGTGTTTGGCATCACTGAAGTCTTTCTGTTCGCGTGATCTGAAGACTTATTACACTTGAAGACTATGTATCTTCCAGTCGGTTAGGTGTCGCGTTCTGAGGATCCAAGAGTCCTTGTGGATTGCCGGTGAACGAAGTCTGTGAAGGTTTGGCTTGAAGACTTACCAGAGTGATTGGGCGAGGACTAAATGTCCTTAGCTCAAGGGGAATAAGGTGAAGACATGGTCTTCTGAGTTCAATCTCAGCCTCCCTAACTAGACGTACAGTTGTCACAGCAACTGGAACTGGTCTACCAAATCCTTGTCTTCATCAAGCTACTGGTTCTATCTCTTCACTCTTTATTTTCAGTTTAGCTTCGTGAAGTCATTGCTTGCTTGTCCTGTTTGACTTCACTATGTGAAGATATACTCTCTGATTGCATATTTGGCTTCACACTGTCTTCCTAATCTGATCCATTCTACCTAGCTGCTATTTGTCTTCGTGTTTACTCAGTACTATTTCCTAGACCATGGCTTGGCTAGTGTAGTTTATCTTCTGCTGCATACTGTGTAGGTTGCATTTGGTTATCTGTCTTCGAAGACATTGCCTGTCTTGAAGACTTTCATAAAATTCGCCTATTCACCCCCTCCTCTAGTCGATAACTAGCACTTTCAGTGTTGGAAATATGCCCTAGAGGCAATAATAAAATGGTTATTATTATATTTCCTTGTTCATGATAATTATCTATTGTTCATGCTATAATTGTATTGACCGGAAACTGTAATACATGTGTGAATACATAGACCACAACATGTCCCTAGTAAGCCTCTAGTTGACGAGCTCGTTGATCAATAGATGGTCATGGTTTCTTGGCCATGGACATTGGATGTCGTTGATAACGGGATCACATCATCGAGAGAATGATGTGATGGACAAGACCCAATCCTAAGCATAGCACAAGATCGTGTAGTTCGTTTGCTAGAGCTTTTCTAATGTCAAGTATCATTTCCTTAGACCATGAGATTATGCAACTCCCGGATACCGTAGGAGTGCTTTGGGTGTATCAAACGTCACAACGTAACTGGGTGGCTATACAGGTGCACTACGGGTATCTCCGAAAGTGTCTGTTGGGTTGGCACGAATCGAGATTGGGATTTGTCACTCCGTATGACGGAGAGGTATCTTTGGGCCCACTCGGTAATGCATCATCATAATGAGCTCAATGTGACTAAGGAGTTAGCCACGGGATCATGCGTTACAGAACGAGTAAAGAGACTTGCCGGTAACGAGATTGAACGAGGTATGGGGATACCGACGATCGAATCTCGGGCAAGTAACATACCGATAGACAAAGGGAATTGAATACGGGATTGATTGAATCCCCGACATCGTGGTTCATCCGATGAGATCAACGTGGAACATGTGGGAGCCAATATGGGTATCCAGATCCCGCTGTTGGTTATTGACCGGAGAACGTCTCGGTCATGTCTGCATTGTTCCCGAACCCGTAGGGTCTACACACTTAAGGTTCGGTGACGTTAGAGTCGTTATGGGAAATAGTATGTGGTTACCGAAGGTTGTTCGGAGTCCCGAATGAGATCTTGGACATGACGAGGAACTCCGGAATGGTCCGTAGGTGAAGATCAATATATTGGATGAAGGGTATTGGAGTCCGGAATTGTTCTAGGGGTACCAGGTGACGACCAGCGTGTCCGAAAGGGGTTTCGGAGGCCCCGGCAAGCGTTGGGGACCTTATGGGCCAAGGGGAGGGGGCACATCAGCCCATTAAGGGGCTGTGCGCCCCTCCCACCCCATCTCACGTAACGTGGAGAAGTGGGGGCGCATCCCCTAGGGAAACCACCCCTCCCGGCTTGGGGGGCAAGTTTCCTAGGGGTGGGGGCGCCCAAACCCATCTAGGGTTTCCCCTGTGCCGCCGCCCCTCCCCTAGGGAAACCCTAGGGCGCCTTCTCCTCCCCCCTTCCCCTATATATAGTGAGGGAGAGAGAGGTCAGCCGCACCCCTTCCCTGGCGCAGCCCTCTCCTCCTCCATAGTGCTTGGCGAAGCCCTGCCGGAGAACCACGAGCTCCACCACCACCACGCCGTCGTGCTGCCGGAGCTTTCCGTCAACTTCTCCTCTCCCCTTGCTGGATCAAGAAGGAGGATACGTCCCCGGGATGTACGTGTGTTGAACACGGAGGCGCCGTCCGTTCGGCGCTAGATCGGATCTTCCGCGATTTGAATCGCCGCAAGTACGACTCCATCCACCGTGTTCTTGTAACGCTTCCGCTTAGCGATCTTGAAGGGTATGAAGATGCACTCCCTCTCTTTGGTTGCTAGCATCTCCTAGATTGATCTTGGTGACACATAGGAATATTTTGAATTATTACTACGTTCCCCAATAGTGGCATCATGAGCTAGGTCTATGCGTAGATTCTATGCACGAGTAGAACACAAAGTAGTTGTGGGCGATGATTTGTTCAATTTGCTTACCGTTACTAGTATTATCTTGATTCGGCGGCATTGTGGGATGAAGCGGCCCGGACCGACCTTACACGTACTCTTACGTGAGACAGGTTCCACCGACTGACATGCACTTGATGCATAAGGTGGCTAACGGGTGTCTGTCTCTCCCACTTTAGTCGGATCGGATTCGATGAAGAGGGTCCTTATGAAGGGTAAATAGCAATTGGCATATCACCGTTGTGGCTTTTGCGTAGGTAAGAAACGTTCTTGCTAGAAACCCATAGCAGCCACGTAAAACATGCAACAACAATTAGAGGACGTCTAACTTGTTTTTGCAGGGTATGCTATGCGATGTGATATGGCCAAAAGGATGTGATGAATGATATATGTGATGTATGAGATTGATCATGTTCTTGTAATAGGAATCACGACTTGCATGTCGATGAGGATGACAACCGGCAGGAGCCATAGGAGTTGTCTTAATTTATTATATGACCTGCATGTCAATGAAAATGCCATGTAATTACTTTACTTTATTGCTAACCGTTAGCCATAGTAGTAGAAGTAATAGTTGGCAAGACAACTTCATGAAGACACGATGATGGAGATCATGATGATGGAGATCATGGTGTCATGCCGGTGACGAAGGTGATCATGCAGCGCCTCGAAGATGGAGATCAAAGGCGCAAGATGATATTGGCCATATCATGTCACTTTATGATTTGCATGTGATGTTTGTCATGTTTACATCTTATTTGCTTAGAACGACGGTAGCATAAATAAGATGATCCCTCACTAAAATTTCAAGAAATGTGTTCCCCCTAACTGTGCACTGTTGCGAAGGTTCGTTGTTTCGGGTGTGATAGATTCTAACGTTCGCATACAACGGGTGTAAGCCAGATTTACACATGCGAAACACTTAGGTTGACTTGATGAGCCTAGCATGTACAGACATGGCCTCGGAACACAAGAGACCGAAAGGTCGAACATGAGTCGTATAGTAGATACGATCAGCATGGATATGTTCACCATTGATGACTAGTCCATCTCACGTGATGATCGGACATGGCCTAGTCGATTCGGATCATGTATCACTTAGATGACTAGAGGGATGTCAATCTGAGTGGGAGTTCATTAAATAATTTGATTAGATGAACTTAATTATCATGAACATAGTCTAAATTGTCTTTGCAAATTATGTTGTAGATTAATAGCTCGCGCTTTAGCTCCCTGTTTTAATATGTTCCTAGAGAAAGACTAAGTTGAAAGATAATGTAAGCAATTGTGTGGACTAGGGTCGTAGTCTGAGGATTGTCCTCACAGCTACACAGAAGGCCTCTGTCCTTGATGCACCGCTCGGTGTGCCAACCCCTCTGGCGTCGTCTATGGATGTTGTGAACATCTGGCAGACACGTCTTGATGACTACCTGATAGTTTAGTGCGCCATGCTTTACAGCTTAGAGTCGGGGCTCCAAAGGCGTTTTGAACGCCATGGAACATATGAGATGTTCCAAGAGCTAAAATTGGTATTTTAGGCTCATGCCCGTGTTGAGAGGTTTGAGACCTGTGACAAGATCTTTGCCTACAAGATGGAGGAGAATAGCTCAACCAATGAGCTTGTGCTCAGAATGTCTGGGTACTTCAATCGCTTGAATCAAGTGGGAGTTAATCTTCCAGATAAGAGAAGTGATTGACGGAGTTCTCCAGTCACTATCACCAAGCTAACTAGAGCTTCGTGATGAACTATAACATGCAAGGGAAGTTGATCCCGGAGCTGTTCGTCGTGCTTAAGGCCGTAAACGTAGAAGTCAAGAAGGAGCATCAAGTGTTGATGGTTAACAAGACCACTAGTTTCAAAGAAGGGCAAGGGCAAGAAGGGAAACTTCATGAATGGCAAGCCAGTTCCCCCTCCAGTGAACAAACCCAAGAACCCAAACCCGAGACGAAGTGCTTCTATTAGGGGAACTGTCACTGGTAGCAGAACTGCCTCAAATACTTGGTAGATAAGAAGGCTGGCAACTTCAACAAAAGTATATTTGATATATGTGTTATTGATGTGTACCTTACTAGTACTCCTAGTAGCACATGGGTATTAGATACTGGTTCAGTTGCTAATATTGGTAACTTGAAACAAAAGCTATGGATTAAACGGAGACTAGCTAAGGGCGAGGTGACGATGTGTGTTGGAAGTGTTTCCAAGGTTGATGTGATCACCATCACACGCTCCCTCTACCTTCAGGATTAATGTTGAACCCAGATAAATGTTGTTTGCATTGATGTCTGCGTTGAGCGTGAACATGATTAGATCACGTTTATTGCAATACAGTTATTCATTTAAGACAGAGAATAATGGTTATTATGTTTACATGAATAATACCTTCTATGGTCATGCACCCAATGTGAATGGTTTATTGAATCTCGGTCGTAGTGTTACACATGTTCATAACATTGATGCCAAAAGATGTAGAGTTGATAATGATAGTAACACTTTCTTGTGGCACTGCCGCTTAGGTCATATTGGTGTAAAGTGCATGACGAACCTCCATGCTAATGGACTTTTGGAGTCACTTGATTTTGAATCACCTGACACATGTGAACCATGCCTCAAAGGCATGATGACTAAAACCCCGTTCTTTGGAACAATGGAACAGGCAAATGACTTGTTGGAAATCATACATGCTGTTGTGTGCGGTCCGGTGAGTTTTGAGCCGTGCGGTGGATATCGTTATTTTCTCACCTTCACCAATGAATTGAGTAGATATGGGCATATTTACTTAATGAAGCATAAGTCTGAAACGTTTGAAAAGTTCAAGCAATTTCATAGTGAAGTTGAGAATCATCATAACAAGAAGATCAAGTTCCTATGATCTAATCAAGGGGAGAGTATCTAAGTTATGAGTTTGGCAATCACTAAAGACAATGTGGAATCGTTTCACAGTTGACGCCACCTGGAACACCATAGCGTAATGGTGTGTCCGAGCGTCGTAGTCGCACCCTATTGGATATGGTGCGATCTATGATGTCTCTTACTGATCTACCGCTATCATTTTGGGGTTATGCATTAGAGACAATTACATTCACTATAAATAGGGCACCATCTAAGTCCGTGGAGACGACACCGTATGAACTATGGTTTGGCAAGAAACCTAAGTTGTTGTTTCTTAATATTTGGGGCTACGATGCTTATGTCGATAGGCTTCGGCCAGAAAAGCTCGAACCCAAAGCGGAAAATTGTGTCTTCATAGAATACCCAAACAAGACGATTGGGTATACCTTCCATCTCAGATCTGAGGGCAAAGTGTTTGTCGCTAGGAACAGGTCCTTTCTCGAGAAAGAGTTTCTCTCAAAAGAATTGAGTGGGAGGAAGATAGAACTTGATGAGGTTGTTGAACCTTTACTTCAACCAGAGAGTAGCACAACACAGGAAAATGTTTCTGTGGCCCCTACCTCAGTTGAAGAGAAAGCTAATGATGATGATCATGGAGCTTAAGATCAAGTTACTATCAAACCTCATAGGTTGGTCGACAAGGGTGTGTACAACTTCTGAGTGGTAACCCTGTCTTAAAGGTCATGTTGTTGGACAATGATGAACCTATGAGCTATGGAGAAGCGATGGTGGGCCCGGATTCCAACAAATGGTTGTAAGCCATGAAATCCGAGATAGGATCCATGTATGAGAACAAAGTATGGACTTTGGTGGACTTGCCCAATGATCGGCAAGCCATTGAGAATAAATGGATCTTTAAGAAGAAGACAGACGCTGATGGTAATGTCACCATTTATGAAGCTCGACTTGTCTCAAAGAAGTTTCCGACAAGTTCAAGGAGTTGACTGTGATGAGACTTTCTCAACATAGCGATGCTAAAGTCTGTTAGAATTATGTTAGCAGTTGCTACATTTTCATTTATGAAATCTGGCAGATGGATGTCAAAACAAAGTTTCCTTGACGGTTTCCATGAGGAAAGGTTGTATGTGATACAACCAGAGGGTTTTGTCGATCCTAAGGATGCTAAAAGGTATGCAAACTCCAGCGGTCCTTCTATGGACTGGAGCAAGCATTTCGGAGTTGGAACATACGCTTTGATGAGGTGATCAAAGCATTTGGGTTTATACAAAGTTTGCAAGAAACTTGTATTTGCAAGAAAGTGAGTGGGAGCACTACAACATTTTGCTAAATATATGTGGATGACATATTGTTGATCAGAAATGATGTAGAATTTCTGGAAAGCATAAAGGGTTGTTTGAATGGAGTTTTTCAAAGGAAGACCTGTGTAAACTTACATGTTGGGTATCAAGATCTATAGAGATAGATCAAGACGCCTGATAAGAATTTCACAGAGCACATACCTTGACATGATCTTGAAGGAGTTCAAGATGGATCAGTCAAAGAAGGAGTTCTTGCCTGAGTTGTAAGGTGTGAAGTTAAGACTTGAAGCTCGACCACGGCAGAAGAAAGAGAAAGGATGAAAGTCGTCCCCTATGCCTTAGCCATAGGCTCTATACGATATGCCATGCTGTGTACCGCGATGTGCCTTGCCACGTGTCTGGCAAGGGGGTATAAGAATGATCCAGGAGTGGATCATTGGACAGCGGTCAAAATTGTCCTTGGGAATAAGGAAATGTTTTCTCGATTATGGAAGTGATGAAGAGTTCGGCGTAAAGGGTTACGTCGATGCAAGCTTTAACACCTATCCGGATGACTCTGAGTAGCAAACCGGATACGTATAGTGGAGCAACCATTTGGAATAGCTCCAAGTCGAGCATAGTAGCAACATCTACAATATGAAATAGAGATTTGCGAAGAACACACAGATCTGAATGTTGCAGACCCGTTGACTAAAACCTCTCTCGTAAGCATAACATGATCAAACCCTAGAACTCATTGAGTGTTAATCACATGGAGATGTGAACTAGATTATCGACTCTAGTAAACTCCTGGGTGTTAATCACATGGCGATGTGAACTAGATTATTGACTCTAGTAAACTCTTGGGTGTTAGTCACATGGTGATGTGAACTATGAGTGTTGATCACATGGCGATGTGAACTAGATTATTGACTCTAGTGCAAGTGGGAGACTGTTGGAGATATGCCCTAGAGGCAATAATAAAATGGTTATTATTATATTTCCTTGTTCATGATAATTATCTATTGTTCATGCTATAATTGTATTGACCGGAAACCGTAATACATGTGTGAATACATAGACCACAACATGTCCCTAGTAAGCCTCTAGTTGACTAGCTCGTTGATCAATAGATCGTCATGGTTTCCTGGCCATGGACATTGGATGTCGTTGATAATGGGATCACATCATCGGGAGAATGATGTGATGGACAAGACCCAATCCTAAGCATAGCACAAGATCATGTAGTTCGTTTGCTAGAGCTTTTCTAATGTCAAGTATCATTTCCTTAGACCATGAGATTGTGCAACTCCCGGATACCGTAGGAGTGCTTTGGGTGTATCAAACGTCAAAACGTAACTGGGTGGCTATAAAGGTGCACTACAGGTATCTCTGAAAGTGTCTGTTGGGTTGGCACGAATCGAGACTGGGATTTGTCACTCCGTATGACGGAGAGGTATCTCTGGGCCCACTCGGTAATGCATCATCATAATGAGCTCAATGTGACTAAGGAGTTAGCCACGGGATCATGCGTTACGGAACGAGTAAAGAGACTTGCCGGTAACGAGATTGAACGAGATATGGGGATACCGACGATCGAATCTCGGGCAAGTAACATACTGATAGACAAAGGGAATTGAATACGGGATTGATTGAATCCCCGACATCGTGGTCCATCCGATGAGATCATTGTGGAACATGTGGGAGCCAATATGGGTATCCAGATCCCGCTATTGGTTATTGGCCGGAGAACGTCTCGGTCATGTCTGCATTGTTCCCGAACCCGTAGGGTCTACACACTTAAGGTTCGGTGACGCTAGAGTTGTTATGGGAAATAGTATGTGGTTACCGAAGGTTGTTCGGAGTCCCAGATGAGATCCCTGGACGTGACGAGGAACTCCGGAATGGTCCAGAGGTGAAGATCGATATATTGGACGAAGGGTATTGGAGTCCGGAATTGTTCCGGGGGTACCGGGTGACGACCAGCGTGTCCGAAAGGGGTCTCGAAGGCCCCGGCAAGCGTTGGGGGGCCTTATGGGCCAAGGGGAGGGGGCACATCAGCCCATTAAGGGGTTGTGCGCCCCTCCCACCCCATCTCACGTAACATGGAGAGGTGGGGGCTCCTCCCCAAGGGCAGCCACCCCTCCCGGCTTGGGGGGCAAGTTTCCTAGGAGTGGGGGCGCCCAAACCCATCTAGGGTTTCCCCTGTGGCCGCCGCCCCTCCCCTAGGGAAACCCTAGGGTGCCTTCTCCTCCCCCCCTTCCCCCTATATATAGTGAGGGAGAGAGAGGGCAGCCGCACCCCCTTCCCTGGCGCAACCCTCTCCTCCTCCATAGTGCTTGGCGAAGCCCTGCCGGAGAACCACGAGCTCCACCACCACCACGCCGTCGTGCTGCCGGAGCTTTACCTCAACTGCTCCCCTCCCCTTGCTGGATCAAGAAGGAGGAGACGTCCCCAGGCTGTACGTGTGTTGAACACGGAGGCGCCGTCCATTCGGCGCTAGATCGAATCTTCCGCGATTTGAATCGCCGAAAGTACGACTCCATCAACCGCGTTCTTCTAACGCTTCCGCTTAGCGATCTTCAAGGGTATGAAGATGCACTCCCTCTCTCTCGTTGCTAGCATCTCCTAGATTGATCTTGGTGACACGTAGGAATATTTTGAATTATTACTACGTTCCCCAACATTCAGTACTCACACATATCCTAGTTCTCAGACAAGGCTAGATCCATCAATACAGACAAGTAGGAAGAAGGGTATTACCTTGATCCGAGGGCCTGAACCTGAGTGAAAGTGCTAGTTATCGACTAGAGGGGGGTGAATAGGCGATTTTTATGAAAGTCTTCAAAACATGAGAGTTTCGAAGACAAACAATAGAAATGAACCTATTGATATGCAGCGGAAGGTAGACTACACTAAGCAAGCCATAGTCAAGTATTCAATGAAGTGAAAGCACGAAGACTAATAGCAGCTAGGTAGTAAAGATCAGGATGGAAGATAGTATGAAGCCAAACAACAATAGTAGTCACACGGTGAAGTCAAACAGGTAGTGCAAGCAGGCAATGACTTCACGAAGACAAACTGTATGTAAAGAGAGGGGGAGGATAGAACCAGTCACTTGGTGAGGACAAAGGATTTGTTGGACCAGTTCCAGTTGTTGTGACAACTGTACGTCTGGTTAGGGAGGCTGAGATTCAACTCAGAAGACCGCGTCTTCACCTTATTCCCCTTGAGCTAAGGACACCCAGTCCTCGCCCAATCACTCTGGTAACTCTTCAAGGTAGACTCCCAAACCTTCGCAGACTTCGTTCATCGGCGATCCACAATGACTCTTGGATGCTCAGAACGCGATGCCGAACCGGTTGGAGGATTCACAATCCTCAAGTGTAACAAGTCTTCAGGTCACACGGACACAAAGACTTCAGTGATTCCTAACACTCTTTGGCTCTGGGTGTTTGGGCTTTGTCCTCGCAAGGATTTCTCTCTCTCAAAAGCTTTGGAGGTGGGTTGCTCTCAAACGACAAAAGTCATGCACTAACTCTGAGCAGCCACCAATTTATGGTGTAGGGGGTGGGCTATTTATAGCCACTAGGCAACCCGACCTGATTTGTCCGAAATGACCCTGGGTCACTAAGGAACAGACACATGTTCCAAGGGTCAGATTTCAAACACACGCGACAGCTTGACTTGGGCTGCAAGTAAAGCTGACTCATCCAGCTCTGGATAAGATTTGCTCTCATTGTCTTTGCTCGAAGACATAGGATTTTGGTTGAGCATCACTTCAGTCACTCTGACTTTGTTCACTGGGACCCCACTTAACAGTACGGTGGTTCCTACGACTCAAAAAAGAAGAAAAGGAAACAACAAAACAACTAAGTCTTCGCGCTCCATAGTCTTCACACGATGTCTTCTCATGTCATAGTCTTCAATGTGAATATCTTCACATACCACCATTGTCTTCAATGTCTTCATACATTTTTAGGGGTCATCTCCGGTAGGTAAACTGAATCAATGAGGGACTACTACCTGTGTTATCCTGCAATTCTCACAAACACATTAGTCCCTCAACCAGGTTTGTCGTCAATACTCAAAACCAACTAGGGGTGGCACTAGATGCACTTACAATCTCCCCCTTTTTGGTGATTGATGACAAACTGGTTGAAGTCTTCAACAGGGATAAAAGTATGTGAAATTGTAAAGGATAAAGGTATTGTCTTCATAAGTAGCAAAAGGCTCCCCCTGAAGATGTGCATATAAGTAATTTGCTTTTGGAATGCAAATGCACATGGCAGGTTGTACTTATGGAGATCCTCTTCAACTTATGAAGACAATTCATCATGCATGATTTGATATAACGAAGATAATGACATGCATAATGAAAAATGGACGTCTGATATATGACTAAGTGCGGGATTTATCATCGCACATGCGGAATTTATCATCGCATCACAGAATAGGAGAAAACATAGCAGACGACCATCAAGTTTAAGTGTTACAACTCAAAGAACCAAATGTATCAAAAGCGAGAGTTGTAAACACTAGGCAAAATATAAAGCAATCGCCCATATGGACCCACTTGAAGACTATCAACTCATATGCTTCTCCCCCTTTTGTCAGTAAGGACCAAAAAGGTTTGAAGACATAGAGTCTCTACTCATTCCCAGAAGGAGTAGGTGAAGCTGCAGGGTCGATACGCGCTGAAGTTGGAGGTGGTGAGGTAGCATCATCTTGATCATCTATGACTCTGGCATTCACCGTTGCAGCTGAGGAGGAATAGTCAGAGTCTTCAAGAGAGGGAGTCCGACGCAAGACAACATTCCTTGGAGGAGTGGAGTCAAACTTAAATCTTTCGGTGAAGCCATCGTCTTGAAGATCTGCTTCAGCACTCAGCAATGTCAAACTCTTCCATGACCTCCGACAGGTTTCATGAGTGACAAAGGCATTCTTGGTGGCAAGATTGCGAATGTGATTGACGTCCACCAAGAGGCTTTGCATCTGCCGCTTCAGCCAGTAGTGATGCTTATCCTGTTTCTGATGCAGGGTAACGAGAAGCTCTCGGTCATTGAGAACACGAGATCGCTTCCAAGGCCTTTGAGCAATAGTGATTTTAGTGGCTTCAGTTTGAGCATGGTGAGGTAAGCGTGTATTGCCAGCCAAAGGATAAACACGAGTGAGGGCCTGGACTCCTTCAATGGGCTTTGTGAAGCTTCGGTGATCAGCATTGTGAAGACAAACAGGCTCCTTGGCAGGCTCGGGTATATAGCTTCAACTGACATATCAACCTCTGGCAAAAATATCAAATGGTTGCGTGCAGAAGGCTGATAGTTGACGGCAGAGTGAAGCTTGATAAGGCACATAACCCAAGGAGTGTAGAACTTCAGACCAAAGAGATCAGAGCCTGATGCAGCCAATTGCCTGATAAAGAAGTCTTGAGCATTGAAGCTGATGCCATTGAAGATATAAAAGACCAATGTCTTCATCGCTCCTTCAAGCTTTGCTGCAGAAGAATGTCCTTTGACAGGCCAGAGAGTTCGCCTGATGATATGATAAATAGTGCAGGGCAGATACTTTAGGTCTTCAACAAAGAACTCTCTTGGGTATTCAGCGTCGCGTGGAAGAGGCTTCATCATGCTTAGCATTTGGCTCATGTTGGGCTCTGGCTTCTGAAAGATGCTCTCCACCAGGGCCGGCCCTGAGGGGGGGCAGAGGGGGCGGCCGCCCCGGGCCCCCGATTAGGAAGGGCCCCCGATGACTAATCACTTTGTTCCCTTACGTTGGGATATTTAGGAAACACTTGTGATTTTTAGGAAAGAATTCTTTCCCATGTTAACAGATTGACTGATTCTTAAAAAGGTAATGGATTATTTCGTATGTTACATATCGACTGATTTTTTGCATGCGTGATGTTTAGGAAATAAGTCTTCTCCATGTAACAGATTGACTGATTCTCAAAAAGGGAAAGAACTATAACAGGTCGATTAATTCCGGCCTTACCGCACGCGCGTGGTCTTCTCGTCTTTCTACTTCATCTCTGGAATGAAACAGCCATGCTATTGCCAAGGTCGCCTGCGTCATCTACTTGTGATTTTCGAAGATTCCATTAACCTCCTCTTCAACGCAAATCTCCTCTTTTTAGTCATGTCAGATTGCTCAGTTCGTGAAGTTAATCCTCGTACATATCTCTCTCACACTCTAATTTCTTATATTGTTTGGGAATAGAAAATGGAAACTGGGGCTTCTGTTCGTGACTAGCAAGCAGAAGCAAAAGCTTGCAATTTTTAATTTCTAGCCATCCAGGTACATCGCTCCATGCCTCTTTCTTACTATTTATATAGTATTCAATTGGCAGTGTTCTTAATTTCTTGTATTGTATGTTTGTGTGCTAACTAGTAGCAAGAATTCTATTAATTTAGCAAGATTTTATCTGGAAAATATCATCTAACAATGAGAAGAAAAAAGAGAACATGCAAATGAGTTTATTGAGTGCCAGAAAAGTACATCTACTAATTCCCCGCAAATAAAGTAAGTACTTCTGCTAGGGTTTTTGAGGAATTAGCTTTAGTTAGTTACTGTTGAATAACAACCTAGCGAAAAGTTATAGGATGATAAAAATATTAGTTGGCACCGAAGGTTAATTCACCTAATGGAAAAATATATAACTATTGATTAACAAGAGCGACCAAATTTTATGTGAATGATTATGACCCCAGTTTTTCTAAATAGTTGACATGACAAGGCAACATAAGTTCTAGTGTCATGAGTATTCACTTGCATTTGAAATAGAAAAAAAAGTATGTGGGTTTAGGGCCCCATTTTGTTATCTTGCCCCGGGCCCCCGAAATCTCAGGACCGGGCCTGCTCTCCACTGCATTGCGGTGAAGCTGACAACCAGGCTCGAAGAGTTCACCTGGAGTGGGCAGGCCAGTTAGCTCAATGATATCAAGAGCTTTGGCTTCATGATGGACATTGCATGTCATCCACTCAAGGACCCAAGTCTTCGGATCCCTGTTGTAGCCGCGAATGTGGAGGGTAGCATAAAATTGTAGCAGAAGCTCTTCATTCCAATGCTCCTTGTCAGTCACAAAGTTCAGCAGACCAGCATCATGGAAGTAGTCAAGGGCTTCTTCAAGGCAGGGCAGTCTAGCAATGGCTTCACAGTCTAGACGGTTATGTGTAAAGATGTGCCCTTGGTCATAAAGAACACAAGAATAGTAACTGCACCGCTGATAGCTCCAGAACCGATCTGATGAAATCCTTGGCTTGGAATAGGGGTTCTTGGCACTATCAAAGAAAGTGTTGTGTGCAATGAAGCCATTTGCATTGAATGACCCTGGTGAAGTTGCGGTACCTGGAAACCTAGGCAACCTTGGCTTTGGCTTCTGGACCTGAGGCATGTGCTCGACATGATAGTCAAATTGCGGACCAGCAGCAGGTGGAGGAACCAGAATGGGCCATCTGACAGTGACCAGCTAACCATGATCATATGCTTGCTCGATGGTGTGTGGTCTTGGAGGCGGTATAGGAGCAGTGGCAGTGGCAGTGGCATTGACTTCAGGCTGCAGATTTGCATCAGGTGTAGCATTGGCTTCAGGTGCGATCACTTCGGGTACCACATTAACTTTAGGCGCCAAATTAGCTTCAGCCATGACAACGTCATTGGCTTCAGTGTTGGTGTTGGTGGTCGCCTCAATGTTATCAACCTCCACTCGAGTAGCTGGAGGGTCGGACACGTTCTCCTCGAGAACAACTTCAGGGTTGGTTGGGGGTGTAGCAACACGTTCTTCTTCATCTCTTGGTTCTTCTTGGTCATCGGCTGATGCAGCCGAAATATCTTTAGCCGCGTTGGCTTCAGACTCGGAGTTGTTCACAGTTGGAGAGGCTTCAGGAAATACTTGGCGAGATACTGATTGGTGCTCTTCTCCTTCTGGAACACTCGACAGAGTGACTTGTGGCCTTGGTCCTTTACGAAGCCTGCGGAACGCTGGCGACGCTTGTGGAGATGGAGTATGTTGGGCCTCAAAGTCATCATCTTCAAGCACCGGAGAGGTGACTTGAGTTGGGGGAGTTGCTGGTGTTTCTTCTTGACGGGGGGAGTCTTGAGGGTGATCAGCCCATGAATCATCCTGAGCGATTGGTGTCAAAGGACGACCAATGCTGATGAGTTCGCTGTTCGTGAGAACGGGCGATGATACCACATTGTGCTCGATCTGAGGAAGGACTTCATCATCTTCTACATTGTCTTGGGGACCAATGTCTTCAGCTGCGGTGGGGTTGACAGCTGGAATGTCTTCAGCTTCAGGAGCCTCTGGGGAAGCAGGCTCATGAACTATCAAACGACGCTCTTGTTGTGCAGATGAAGGACGAGCAACAGAAATTGGCTCGACAACAAGGGGCTCTGTGGGAGCAGCCCGATCTTTCTTCTTGGTTTTACGCTTCTTGGCAGGTGGAGCTTCGTCAGTGGTGTTCCTGGTCTTGCGCTTTCTGGCTTTGGCTTCAGCTGCCCTTGTTTTCTGAAGCTCTGAAGCCACTGTGGGGACCTTAGGCTTCACGCCTGTCATACTAGCGGGGAAGACAACGCGAGGTTCTTCCCGCCTAGATGTATCAGCTTGGTCCACAGCAGGCTTCTTCTGCTTGGCAGCCATCTTGGGGTCGATGCCAGGATGCCCAAGTGCCTTGCACTTCTCAGCTTCATTGTAAGCTTGAACACACTTGGCAGCGAGGATCTTCATGCGCTCTCGAGAACCTTTGGCTTCATCACGTTTCTTGTGAAACGCCTCCTTGAGCTCATGCATCATGGTCTTGAATTTTTGGACGTCTGTCACACTGAGCTTGGCCACATGCTTCTTGAACTGAGCCTTTTCATAGTCAATCTTGTGCTTCAGTTCAACGATTTTCTGAGCAAGAGCCAGCTCACGAGCAATGGCGCCATGGAAGGAGACGCCGAGGCCAATGGGGAGTTGCAAATCATCAAAGCTGAGATTGGGGGTGTCAAACCACTCATCAATGAAATTGTTCAACACTTCCACGTCAAAGAGAGGCAAATCATTGAAGATTTCCGCCTCTTGCTTGCTCTTTATCAGCAGCTCAAGAGCATCATCAGCAAGATCGTCGTCACTCGACAGATCAATGGCGTCGTCCTCATTTCTGAGAATAGCAGCAGGGGCAATGCTTGACCAGTGGTGTGCATGGGCTTCTTCTTCTTCCTCTCAGACTTGGAGATGCGTGAGAGATCTTCAGACTGCACACTTGGTGCAGGAGGAGCAGTGGCCAGAGGCTTCGCTCGCGAAGCTCTTGGTGCAGTGGAAGGCTTCGAAGCCTTGGGTTTCTTCATCTTCTTAGGCTTCAGTGGTGCAGGCGCTTCGTCAGAATCAGCGTCATCTATGGAGTGATCCACGGCAGTCCCTTAAACCATAATGTGAGTGATGAGACCTTCTAGGTTGTAGAAGGGCCCAACAAGATTGGGTTCAGCTTCGCGTGTGCCATCGGCACGAGGAGCAGAGGGACCTGGGTTGAAGTCTAATCCCTGCGACTTCTTGTTCTCTTTGGCCGAGTTCTTGGCAAACTGAAAGTTGCGCTTGAACAGATTGTCTTCACGACACCATAGCAGCGAAGATGGGTCGGCATCAGCAGGCTGTGGTCCACGGACCATGCAAGGGTAGAAGCCTTGATCAATGGCTTCAGCTCTGGACCTGGGTGGAAGATTTTTGTACAAGTTGTCTCCCCAGGGTCGCTTGATGGCATTCTTTTCAGCATATTCCTGGGTCACAACCTGTACTTGAACCATTGTTCTGCCCAATATCTTCGAATCCATTGGATTCGTGTTTTGCGCTGATTGTAGTCCTCCTCTGGATCTATCTTGTATAGCTCATAGAGGTCAGGTGGCAAATCTCTTGATGTTCCCCCACGGCGATGTCTGCCTCCCTTCCTTGCTGACTTATCTGTTGCCATGAAGTTCAGACTGAATGGCTTCAACATTGTCAAAGGCTTCCGTCTGCTGGTCAGACAGGAACTGGCTTCGGGAGAGTTGATATGATGATGTAAGAATTCTGCAAATGAATGCAGACTATGAGAACCAAGGGATTCTCCCACGGACATGTACCTGTGACAACATTAGAGATGCGAGGGAAGGGGAAGAGATCATATACATTCTCAGAAGATTTTGAAGATAAATCAGTTTAGAAGACATTGACCTCATAGCGCGAAGACATTCACTTATATGTTGAGAGTTGGTTCCAGATTTGTACGAATCCAAGAATAGGTACAAGTGAGGAATCTAACTACGTGTGAAGCATAAGTGAATATACTAGGCATCATATGAGATGCAGAACAGGATAGATCCAAATTTGTGGAGGCAGAAACCACTTTTGGTAGTAAGGATGAATCTATAGGATCAAAAAGACAGTAAAAGGAGGGTTTTAATTTACCACACGATAAACTGCTAGACGGAGTAGAAGATGAGGCCGAGCAGTTCGATCTTCCGTGCCCTAACTTGGTGACGGAGGACACCTACGGCGGCGGTGGAGAAGACGATGTCCGCGACCGGCGTGAGGACGGCGTCGGTGAGGTCGCGGCAGCTAAGCGCTTCGTCACTGGCATCGTCGTGAGCTAGCGGTGGCGCTAGGGTTTGTCGAGGTGGAGAGGTGGAAGAAAGATTTTGACCGCGATGGGATGTGCATTTATAGGGAGAGGGACGACACAACGCAATTATGCAGGTGCCCCTGGCGGTTCACATCTCGGACACGTGGAGAACATGCAACACATTGGGAGTTGTTCCATGTTCCCACGCACGCCTGGACTGTCGGGTGGTCGTTCCGGCTTCTTCGGGTTTCAGGCAATAAGAATTGAGCATTTAAAACAGATTTAATGTTTGTCTCTGTATCTTCTGCTGACAAGGACGCAGAGAAGACATTCGACGGTTTCAACAGAACGCATATGATTTGGATAGATAGAGTTTGAGGTAGAAGCATAGAGAGGTTAGGGTCCGATCACATTCACTTGGTTCAAAAGATTCAAACGAGAATACATAGCTATAAGTGAATGCTGTAGAGGACAGAACACTAATATATGTATATATCAGAATAAGACCAAATCAACATTGTGAAGATAAACATGAAGTCATGACAATATTGAAGACAAACCAAATGCGAAGACTTTGCAAATTTAACGCCAAGTGAAACACGTCAAACAAGATTTTGGTGGTGGCATTACCCACCGTATAGGAAGTATTAGACCCAGACATGGCGCACAATTATCGTGGCGCTCCGAAGTCAAATTCCGCATTAATGTATTCACACTCAGAGTGTAAGTCTTCATTGATTGAAGATATACATTACTTTGTGTGTTGTACATCTAAGTCATCAATATGCATAAGTGTTAGGATGTGTGCCTGATCACAGGACATTCGAGGATTCCAAGATATTTAGCTCACACCGCAACTTGCAAAACCTTTTCTCATCCAAGGGCTTTGTGAAGATATCTACCAATTGCTCTTCAGTGTTCACGTGTATGATATCAATATCTTCCTTCATGACATGATCTCTGAGAAAGTGATGACGAATTTCAATGTGCTTTGTCTTCGAGTGCTGAACTGGGTTGTTGGCAATCTTGATGGCGCTTTCGTTGTCGCAGTAGAGTGGAACTTGTTTCAGATGGATGCCATAGTCCTTGAGTGTTTGCTTCATCCATAGAAGCTGAGCGCAGCAAGATCCAGCAGCAATGTATTTAGATTCAGCAGTGGAGAGTGATACACAGTTCTGCTTCTTTGAAGACCAACAGACAAGTGATCGTCCCAGAAAGTGACATGTGCCTGATGTAGACTTGCGATCCACCTTGTCACCAGCATAATCAGCATCCGAGAATCCAACTAGATCAAACTCTGAGCCCTTTGGATACCATAATCCTAATGTTGGGGTGTAAGCCAAATATCGAAGAATTCGCTTCACAGCTAAGTGATGCGATTCCTTTGGTGCCGCTTGGAATCGAGCACACATGCAAACACTAAGCATAATATCTGGCCTAGATGCACATAAATAAAGTAAATAACCAATCATGGAACAGTATACCTTTTGATCGAACTCTTTACCATTGGCGTCGGGACCCAGATGACTCTTGGTTGGCATTGGCGGTCGTGTAACCTTTGCAGTCTTGCATTCCAAACTTCTTCAGGCAGTCTTTGAGGTATTTCTCTTGAGATATGAAGATGCCATTGCTTTGCTGACGAATTTGAAGACCAAGGAAGAACTTCAGCTCACCCATCATGGACATCTGATATTGCTCTTGCATCATGTGTCCAAACTCATCACTGTATTTCTGGTTGGTGCAGCCGAAGATAATGTCATCCACGTATATTTGGCACACAAACAGTTCACCATCATATGTCTTCGTGAAGAGTGTAGGATCTAGGGAACCAGGTTTGAAGCCTTTGCTCTTCAGGAAGTCTTTGAGTGTGTCATACCAAGCGCGAGGGGCTTGCTTCAGGCCATACAATGCCTTGTTAAGCTTGTACACCATATCAGGATGTTTTGGATCTTCAAAGCCAGGAGGTTGTGTAACATACACTTCTTCTTCAATCTTGCCGTTGAGAAATGCACTCTTCACATCCATTTGATACAGAAGGATGTTGTGATGATTTGCATAGGCTAGCAATATGCGAATAGCTTCAAGTCTAGCCACAGGAGCAAATGTTTCATCAAAGTCAATCTCTTCAACTTTAGTGTATCCTTGAGCAACGAGACGAGCCTTCTTTCTGACAACTTGACCATGCTCATCTTGCTTGTTGCGATATATCCATTTTGTGCCTATTATGTTGTGCTTGCGAGGGTCAGGACGCTTGACAACTTCCCAGACATTGTTCAGCTTGAACTGTTGAAGCTCTTCTTGCATAGCTTGAATCCATTCAGGTTCCATGAAGGCTTCAGCAACTTTCTTGGGTTCAGATATTGAGACAAATACAAAGTGCCCACAGAAATTTGCTAGTTGTGTTGCTCTCGAACGAGTGAGTGGACCAGGCGCATTGATGCTATCAATTATCTTCTCAATCTATACTTCATTTGCAACACGAGGATGAACTAGACGAAGATTTTGTTCTTGCTGATCATTGTCATCGTTAGGAGGATTGTCTTTGGGCTGAGCATTGTCTTCAGGTTGATTAGGTGCAGAAATGATAAGTTCCTCTTCAGGCTGTGCTTTAGACGGTATGATTTCTCCAGTTCCCATTAGCTTGATGGATTCACTAGGTGGAACTTCATCTAGCACATTTGGCAGGTGCTCTCTTTGCGAGCCGTTAGTCTCATCGAAACGCACATCCACAGTTTCAACCACTTTATAGTGAAAGAGGTTGAAGACTCTGTAGGAGTGTGAATCATTTCCGTAACCAAGCATAAAACCTTCATGTGCTTTCGGTGCAAATTTTGAAGTGTGATGTGGATCCTTGATCCAGCACCTAGCACCAAATACTCTGAAGTAACTGACATTTGGCTTCTTACCAGTGAGGAGTTCATAGGATGTCTTCTTTAGAAGCTTGTGAAGATAAACATGGTTGATGACATGGCATGCAGTATCAATAGCTTCAGGCCAGAACTTTCTTGGAGTCTTGTATTCATCAAGCATCGTCCGTGCCATCTCAATGAGTGTTCTGTTCTTGCACTCCACGATGCCATTCTGCTGAGGTGTGTACGGAGCTGAGAACTCATGAGTGATGCCCAATGTATCCAGGTAAAGGTCGAGGCCGGTGTTCTTGAACTCTGTGCCGTTGTCACTTCTAATATGCTTGATCTTGATGCCATAATTGTTCATGGTACGGTTGGCGAAGCGTCTGAAGACATCCTGCACTTCAGTCTTGTAGAGAATTATACGCACCCACGTATATCTTGAATAATCATCAACAATGACGAAGCCATAGAGACAAGCAGTAGTAGTGAGAGTAGAGTAGTGAGTAGGGCCAAATAAGTCCATGTGTAGCAGCTCGAAGGGTTGAGATGTTGTCATGATTGTCTTCAAGGGATGCTTGGCCCTTGTCATCTTTCCAGCTTCGCAGGCACCGCACAGATGATCTTTCTTGAACTTGACGCCCACGATGCCTATGACGTGCTTCTTCTTTGCGAGAGTGTGCAGGTTCCTCATGCCAGCATGCCCTAGCCTTTGATGCCAGAGCCAGCACTCTGAAGCTTTTGCTAGAAGACATACGGCAAGCTATGGTCCTGCTGAGACATCTACCATGTACAGATCATATTTCCGGTACCCTTCAAAGACTAGAGACTTGTCAGATTCCATTAGTACAAGGCAACGATATTTTCCAAATATCACAATCATGTTCAAGTCACAAAGCATTGAGACAGACATTAAGTTGAAACCAAGGGATTCAACAAGCACCACTTTATCCATGTGCTGATCCTTTGAGATTGCAACTCTACCTAGACCCAATACCTTGCTTTTACCAGTATCAGCAAATGTGATGTGACTCTTGTCAGATGGACGTAAAGTCGAGTCCATGAGAAGACTTCGATCACCAGTCATATGATTAGTGCATCCGCTGTCCATAATCCATTCTGAAGCATGAGGTGTCATACCCTACAGTACATTTAGGGGGATAGGCTTCACCAAGAGTATTGTGAAGCATAAACATTTGACGCACAAGAGGATTATCAAAGCTCAGATCAAGATTAGGACTGATAGGATGATTGGCAAGCGATTCAGGAACAAATACATAGTGAGACCATTTGGGCATTTGATCTTGCGCCCTACAAGTTGTTTTAGGTCCCCAGCATTAGCATCAGACGCCTTTGATTTTCGGCTGGAGACCTTTCCCTGCAAAAGAAAGTTAATTCCTCTTAACCACCCACATCTTCAGGGGTGGCTTAGAAGCAATGAGTCTAAGTGCAGCATCTGAGAACTTCGGCTTTGAAGCCCTAGAAAATAGCCTTGCAGGAGGTGAATAGTACTCATATGAATAAGCAGAAAAGTTCTTTGTTTTATGAACATAGCGGTTTGAAGAAACACGCTCATATTCATAAGTCTGAGTATGATTTCCCTGCAAAACATTGGCGTTAGGGTGACTCAGGTGAGTCCTCTGTCTGTATGAAGCCTTTGGACCATATGAAGCCTTTGGTCTGGGATTTGTCTTCTTCCCAGGCGGTGTCATGATGACATTCACAGGAAGATTCTCAAGACAACTTTTGGGAACCCAGATCTTCTTCATAGGTGGCCCATTCCTGCAGTTAGTACCCATATACCTGGCAAACACTTCACCATTCTGATTCTTAAACAGTTTATAGTTTGCATCAAAGGATTCATCAATGATAATAGGGTTAGCACAAGTGAAGCCAGATAAGCTGGATGGATCCACTAAAGGTCCCTTTGCAGCAACCCATGTGGTTTTGGGGTACTGCTCAGGCTTCCAGTAGGAGCCATCAACATTCATTTTCCTCTCGAACCCAACACCCTCTTTCCTAGGGTTTCGGTTCAGAATCTGCTTTTTGAGGACATCGCACAGTGTCTGATGCCCTTTGAGACTTTTGTACATCCCTGTTTCAAGCAATGTCTTCAACCTAGCATTTTCATCAGCAATAGTAGTGGTATCCTCAGCAGAGGGGTTAGTTACCACATCAACAGTTGAAGATATTGCAACAGTAGCAGCAGTAGAACATTCAGCAACAGAAGTAGCGTTATCACGCTCAAGACATTTTAGACATGGTGGTTCAAATCCTTCCTGAGCGGGACTGATCTGTTGAGCGCGAAGTGACTCATTCTCTTTTTGAAGATCTTCATGAGCCGCTCTCAATTTCTCAAGCTCTTGCTTCCTTTGAAGATAATCATAGGAAAGCTTTTCATGAGTGGTTGAGAGCGTTTCATGACGACTTTCAAGTTCCTGGTACTTAACATGAAGATTTTTTATGTCTTCAATTAAGGACTGAGAACGGGTCATTTTCGCGTCCAACAGGTCATCGCTTTTGTCTAACAGTTTTTGAGTATGTTCCATAGCTTTCTGTTGTTCAGTTGCAATTTTAGCAAGTGTTTTGTACCTGGGTTTGGATTCACAATCAGAGTCATCTTCACTTGATGTTTGAAAGTAAGCATCGCGTGATTTTACCTTGGCACCTCGTGCCATGAAGCAGTAGGTGGGAGCAGAGTCGTCCTTGTCATTAGCATCGACGCTGGTGACGGGGCCATTGTCTTCAGTGTTGAAGATGGACTTGGCAACGTAGGCTGTAGCCAGAGCCAGACTTGCAACGCCAGGGTCGGACTCCTCCTCAGACTCCACCTCCGCCTCCTCAGAAGCAGACTCCTCTGAATCCATCTCCTTGCCAACAAAAGCACGAGCCTTGCCAGATGAGCTCTTCTTATGAGATGAAGACTTGGACGAGGACTTGGAAGAAGACTTTGAGGATTTCTTCTTCTTCTTGTCATCAGAATCATATTCCTTGCTCTTCTTCTTATTGTTGTTCTCATTGTCCCACTGTGGACACTCGGAGATGTAGTGTCCAGGCTTCTTGCACTTGTGACATGTTCTCTTCTTGTAATCGTGAGTGGAAGCTTCATCATTTCTTGAGCTGGATCGTGAAGACTTTCTGAAGCCCTTCTTCTTAGTGAACTTCTGGAACTTCTTCACAAGCATAGCAAGCTCCTTTCCAATGTCTTCAGGATCACTAGAACTGCAGTCAGATTCTTCTTCAGATGAGGAAACAGCTTTTGCCTTCAAAGCGCGAGTTCGGCCATAGTTGGGACCATAGATATCTCTTTTCTCAGATAGCTGGAACTCATGTGTGTTGAGCCTCTCTAGTATGTCAGACGGATTGAGTGTCTTGAAGTCAGGGCGTTCTTGTATCATCACGGCAAGGGTGTCGAACGAGCTGTCAAGTGATCTCAGCAGTGTCTTGACAATTTCATGCTTGGTGATCTCAGTGGCGCCGAGAGCACGAAGCTCATTTGTGATGTCAGTGAGGCGATCAAACGTGAGCTGGACATTCTCATTGTCGTTTCTCTTGAAGCGGTTGAAGAGGTTGCGAAGAACACTGATCCTTTGATCTCTCTGGGTTGAGACGCCATCGTTGACCTTGGCGAGCCAGTCCCAGACTAGCTTTGACGTTTCCAGAGCACTCACACGGCCATACTGTCCTTTGGTCAGATGACCACAGATGATGTTCTTGCCGGTAGAATCCAGTTGAATGAACTTCTTGACATCAGCAGGGGTGACACCTTCACCAGTCTTGGGAACACCATTCTTGACGACAAACCAGAGGTCGACATCAATGGCTTCAAGATGCATGCGCATCTTATTCTTCCAGTAGGGATATTCAGTTCCATCGAAGACGGGGCAAGCAGCGGAGACTTTGATTATCCCTGCAGTCAACATAGCTAAAACTCCAGGTGGTCAAACCGAATCACACAGAACAAGGGAGTACCTTGCTCTGATACCAATTGAAAGTGCTAGTTATCGACTAGAGGGGGGTGAATAGGCGATTTTTATGGAAGTCTTCAAAACATTAGAGTTTCGAAGACAAACAATAAAAATGAACCTATTGATATGCAGCGGAAGGTAGACTACACTAAGCAAGCTATAGTCAAGTATTCAATGAAGTGAAAGCACGAAGACTAATAGCAGCTAGGTAGTAAAGATCATGATGGAAGATAGTATGAAGCCAAACAACGATAGTAGTCACACGGTGAAGTCAAACAAGTACTGCAAGCAGGCAATGACTTCACGAAGACAAATTGTATGTAAAGAGAGGGAGAGGATAGAACCAGTCACTTGGTGAGGACAAAGGATTTGTTGGACTAGTTCCGGTTGCTGTGACAACTGTACGTCTGGTTAGGGAGGCTGAGATTCAACTCAGAAAACCGCGTCTTCACCTTATTCCCCTTGAGATAAGGACACCCAGTCCTCACCCAATCACTCTGGTAAGTCTTCAAGGTAGACTTCCAAACCTTCACAGACTTCGTTCACCGGCAATCCACAATGACTCTTGGATGCTCAGAACGCGACGCCTAACCGGCTGGAGGATTCACAGTCCTCAAGTGTAACAAGTCTTCAGGTCACGCGGACAGAAAGACTTCAGTGATGCCTAACACTCTTTGGCTCTGGGTGTTTGGGCTTTGTCCTCGCAAGGATTTCTCTCTCTCAAAGGCTTCGGAGGTGGGTTGCTCTCAAACGACAAAAGCCGTGCACTAACTCTGAGCAGCCACCAATTTATGGTGTAGGGGGTGGGCTATTTATAGCCACTAGGCAACCCGACCTGATTTGTCCGAAATGACCCTGGGTCACTAAGGAACTGACACGTGTTCCAACGGTCAGATTTCAAACACACGCGGCAGCTTGACTTGGGCTGCAAGTAAAGCTGACTCATCCAGCTCTGGATAAGATTTGCTCTCATTGTCTTCGCTCGAAGACATAGGATTTTGGTTGAGCATCACTTCAGTCACTCTGACTTTGTTCACTGGGACCCCACTTAACAGTACGGTGGTTCCTATGACTCAACAAAGAAGAAAAGGAAATAACGAAACAACTAAGTCTTCGCGCTCCATAGTCTTCACACGATGTCTTCTCATGGCATAGTCTTCAATGTGAATATCTTCACATACCACCATTGTCTTCAATGTCTTCATACATTTTTAGGGGTCATCTCCGGTAGGTAAACCGAATCAATGAGGGACTACTACCTGTGTTATCCTGCAATTCTCACAAACACATTAGTCCCTCAACCAGGTTTGTCGTCAATACTCCAAAACCAACTAGGGGTGGCACTAGATGCACTTACACTGAGCAATATATCCTCATGTGCACGACCTATTGGCACTTAAGGGATGGGTTGCGCATGCGGAAAGTAGGTTTCATATCAGATCCAATCTTTGTGGCAGCATGGTTCAGGGCTAGAGCTTTCGCTTTGGATATCTGAACTTTATCGCCAAAGCGGTCCGACATATCTTTGGGTTATTCGTCTCGGTAGGAAGAGACCAAGTGTCTTGGGGATTGGAGTCGTATGGGGTGTTCTCAACTGGCTCCTTATATGAAGGCATTTCACGAACACGCCTAGGTGGGAGCTTTTGAACATCTGGTTAGCTAGGGTCCTAGCAAAAGTTAAAATTTTCTTCTACCAAGAGGCAAGAAACATCATAACCAATGTCGATCAAGTGCTTTCTCGACATGAACCGGGAGATGGGGAATGTATTTGGTGGGATCAGGTTGAGGACTATGACCACATATTGTTTCGCTGCATTGTGGCAAGGTTTACCTAGAGCGTGAAACGAGAGTCTACTGATTGCTCTTTGAATCTTGCAGGCTTCTCGTAGTATCATTCAGGGCACTAACGATAGATATAGGAGGATTGCTTGGATTGGATTTGTTGTTTTAGCTTGGACTTTGTGGACTGTCCGTAAAAAATCTCTCATGGAGGGGCGATTGCTTAAACATCCGACAGATGTTGTATACAAAAATGTGGTACTTTTGCAGCTATGGTGTCTAGTGGCAAGACCAAAGGACCGGCAACAACTGGAGCGTCTAATTACCCAACTAAAGACAAGGTGTCATGCTCTTGTGAGGGCTTTACGGCGAGATAATCCAGACTAGGGGAGTCGCTGACGTGAAGCCAAGTGCAGGATCCAAGCCTTGCATCTCTATTTTGCGTATGCTTGATGTTGTGCCGCTATGTTGGCAATGTTTTAGCGTGTATCAAACCTTTTTTGCTTTCTTGAACCTACCTTATAGTGAATTGAAAAGGGCCTCATTTTAAGTGCTGCTATGTTGGCCATGTTTTAGCGTGTATCAAACCTTTTTTGCTTTCTTGAACCTACCTTATAGTGAATTGAAAAGGGCCTCATTTTAAGGCCGGGCAAGCGTCTCCGCTCTAAAATAAATAATGTTACATGGGAGATGACAGTCACAATTTAGCCTAAAATGCCAACAGATAATTGATTTATCTACGTGTTTGCTATATTTTCAGTTTTATTCTTGATTCATGTTCCTAATTTTATTTCCCGTCTTGAACTCTATGTGGATATCATGTTGAGGACGATCTTATTTCTTATGAGCGCAATGTCGTTATTGCATTAGATTTTTCTTCTTCTGAAACTTTGTTAAGGTAGATCCAAGTGCGTACAGTTCACATTCCCGGCTCAATCTGAAGCTTTACTGGCCCACATGATTTTTTCTGAAAAAGATCAGATCTATTTTAAAAAATCACCGGAAGTACAAAACACCTCAAACATAATAAAAATTATATCGAGGTTCATGGACCACCGAATGACCACTGCTGCCGTTAGAACGAGCCGCCGATGCGCCGCTGTCACCACTCCCATACCCGGAGCCGGCCTGACCTTGTCGATAACAGCCGAGAACTCTTCGTGCACGTGCCCTAAGGACCAGAGCCGCAGTTGTCGCCGTTGAATCCTTGAATCGATCTGAAGAACCTGATACTAAATATCGCTGTTGCGTACGCACGGCGAGAAACTCTAACCTCGCTGCCTCGAGGAGCTGGCGGTAATATACATCGGAGCTCCGTCTAATCCGTCCCAGCGGACGAATTTGAGTAGGACAGGAGTCCGAAAGACTGACTCGAAGAATAAGTGCCGCCATTTGTCCAAACGCTACCCTATGAGGACTAAAACCCTACTTATCTACCAGTCAGATCAGAGGCACCAGAAATCCCCTCCCCGCCACTGTCCGCCGGAGCAGCGGGCAGAGAGGTGGCGAATCCACAGGTTCGCCGGTGAAGATCAAGGGGAGGAAAGCTTTCCCTAGTCGCCTTCTCAGGCTGCACTAATTGGAAACCCTCCACCATACATGTTTGCATCCCTCATTGCTGAAGTATGTTTTAAACCCAAATGATAAGTGCCACATGTGTGGCACGAAGCACTCTGGCCCTAACGTTTTTAAACTAAAGTTGCAATTCGACAAGAAAAAACAAGCCCCCAAAAAACTAAAATTTGCCATCCAAAAAGAAAGTTGCCATGCTTGACAACTAAAGTTGTCATACTAACAACTAAAGTTACCATCCGCGCGTCATTAAACTTGTCATAAAAAACGTTTAGGGTTGCCATGTGTTTGTGCCACATCTATGACACTTATCAGGGTTTGTTTTAATATATACTAGTAAATGTGCCCGTGCGTTGCAACGGGAGAAACAAATTCTAGCACGCATTAATGACTTATTATCTTGTCGTCACTTCTCCTTTTGACCACTGTCATAGCAAATAATCAATCCCAAGGCGGTCACTCTGTTTTATTGGTGCCCAAAAAATCTAAATTAGGTAGACCTCATCCCTTCCTAGGTGTATTCCAGTGAACTTGATAAACTAATTGGGTACTTCCTATGCTAACCAACATCCAAAATTATAGCGCCAAAATGATGAACTATTCATTTTAGATCAATTCATTTCCTAATGATTTTAAATAGAATGGTTGTGATTAAAACAATATAAATAGGCCAACGGGAAATACTTGGCACAAATGACCCTTAGGGCGCATTTTTGTACACCGGGCACCGAGGCATGGGATTGCATAAGGACCCTCGGCAACCTCATCTATCCCTTGTGTAGAAAGTCAATTTTTTTTACCAGAAACAATTGTGTGTGCCCAATTCGGTGGACAGATTGCTAAACAGGTAGTATATACAGGGTACACAACAATTTCCTTCGGTGTCATGTTAAAGTACAATTCATTGGGTCATAGCTGCAATTTCTCATCATATTTTCTATTACTGGTTGCTGTAAACTCAAAGTACTGGATTTCAAAAGGAAAGATCATCCATATTCTTAGAGATGAAGATAAGTTACACAGTAACAGTTACATGAAAATTTGATATGGTTTTCTTTACATGTAAAAATCACAAATCTGGGTCCTTGTTGTGTATAAAATAGAAATAATGTAATTCAGTTCTTGTACAACTCAAGTACCTCGTACATCCTTGATGGCCGGGAAGAGTTCTTAATTTCTGATTAAGAAACCAGTACATTCTATTAGCATTAATAGAAGAATGTATGAAGATGGTATATGCTAAACTGTCAAACATATAATATATTCAGAACCTAGGCATTATGCCTTCGCTTAATACAGAGGGCGGAAGGATTAGCTATACAATGAAGATAATTTGATATTTAGTGTGTGTTATGAAGAAACTACGGACAACGAATAATGTGTATCCTCTTCATGAGAAATGTCATATAGATTTCATTGGCTATATTTAGATTTCATATTGCGAGGTTAATTAATCTAAGATCCATGTTTACTTCATGCATGCATCATCTTAAGTCGTATATATTACCTTAAATTGTAGAGGCCACGGACTAACAACACTACGCAAAGTTGCTCCGTACTTGTATGCCACACACCATGGTCAGATCAGACTAATGCATGAGCTAGAGCAACATACATATGTGTGAAGCAAGCACCAAACATATATCTCTGAAGTTCATAAGTGGTTTTACCAAAACCCGCCAAAACATATAACACATGAGCTTTTACCAAAACCAATCGTTATACAACCATAATTACAATTTATCTATGTCTGCCTGTTAGCTTTTGATACACATCGACACACAACATGAAAAACATGATCACCAAGAAGAGTTGTGTATACGCCGGACAAATTAAACTATGCAAGCATCGGCATATAGTAAGGAGAAGCAATGCATGATTTTAAAATTTACCTCAGATGAACAACTGGAAACAACCGCGCAACTAAAATATCAATCACCGCATGCATGGCCCAGGTTCTGGTGAAGCAATTCTTCTTTCTGTGCTGTTAAACAGGATCAATCTATGGTGATTTTGGCATGTGCATCTGAGTGTCAGTTTTCCTAGATAAAAGCAACACACATTTTTTCTCACCTCGATCATCTGGTTTTCTAAAAAAATGTCGAGAATACATTTAAGCGCATCAATGATAGTCCATATCGATAAATCAGGTCATATGGACTTGTGCAGAAACAAAAACATGAATTCTTATACGAACATACAGATGGAATTTTGAACCCACACTTAAGTAAGTGTAATCTAAACTTTGAGAGGAATTACTACTTCAAATGCCACATGTATCACAATTAACATAGACTATCTTCAGTGTTGAAATTTCTTGAGAAGGGAAAACTGTACTCTAAATTAACGTCAAAGCCATTATATATTGTATGGCAATCTTGGATGCCTGTACTTCAAGGAGACATGCTAAGCAATATTACATTCTTCCTATTGTGGGGAACATATTCATGAGTTTGAAACAAAGATCCTCTATCATTGGGGAAAGTAACCACCTTATATCTAGTATAGAGCAACTGTTCAGTTGGGCACAAACAGAAAAGCTTGAATTCCACAATGTCATGATTAGCATAAACAACATGCACCTATCTTGTGGACTGAACACAAAGAAAACAAGGACCCTATTTATTAAAAAGTAGAAACAAATACTAAATACTTCTTCCTATTGTCAAATAATTATTACTTCTATTGTCATAGATATGTGTGAACTAACTTTCCAAGTACTAACAAGGTAGCGAATACTAAATACATCTCCAGCGATGAACCATGTTAGCACACTACATTCATTTAAATCGACACCTGCAATATTCAAGGATTGCTCCCAGAATTAACTTCGCTAGATACAAAAAATTCTTCTACAATCAGCTATTGTGGACCTTCCGTGGGTATCCATTGGAATCTCATGAATGCATCCTACAGTGATGTATTATCAAGTTCTATGCTGCTGATGAAAGCGGCATGGGAGGTTTGAAGTGTTGCTGTAGCATTCCTCACAAAGGCCAAACCCAATTACTTTATAGGCAATCCTTGCATTTGACCAAAGTAATTCAAGATATGGGAACTAAACCAAGGATACATGGGAGATGGGGAGCGGCAGCACGACGGGCCTGTCTTTCGGGATTGGGCGCTCGATGTGGGGCGTTGAGGAGCAGAGAGCCACTGGGTCTTGAGCCAGTGGAGGGCCTGGACTAAATCTCCTATATTTCTCCACACAAAAAAACATAATGACATCAGCACATAATTCAACTTGATCTCAACTCCACATGTCCTGGACAACAAATCCATTTTAAGTACACATAATTAAAAGTTGCAAATAGTTCTGTAGTTCTGCTAAAAAGCAATTTGGAAACTATTATTAGCGAAATATTTCAGCACCTACTCAATATTTATATCCATTTAAGTACCCAGTTTGTTAGACAAAAAATATGCAAGCAACATCATGAACAACTCTCCATAACTTAATTTTCCTAGATACATTGGACTGTACACCATGTTCACTTTTGAAACAAATTACACCAGGCTGCCTAATACACCAAATAAAAACCTGAAAAAAAAATAACTCCTCATAAGCATAACATCAAACATGTGGTGGGCGGCATATCAAGAACAGAGGCACACATTTATTTGGAAGAATGCAGTTTCCAATCCATGAGAGAGATATAGAGAGACAGGGAGAGACAGAGAGATCCTGATGGAGAGGAGAAGTAGCATCAGCCGTGACCACCAGTACAGAGAGAGAGAGAGAGAGAGAGAGAGAGAGAGAGAGAGAGAGAGAGAGAGAGAGATGAGAGGCCGCTCCTGCGATTCGAGACGATTGTGTAGGAGACGATGGGCAGGGGGAGGCGAAGTGGCGCGTGGCGGTGGTTGAAAGCCTATCGGTGTACGCAGGCGGAGCGGCGTGCTGGGAAGGTGGCTCCGCACGGCGGCGATCGACGAGCAGGAGCTGAAGCGGGCGGCGGTGCTAGATGGCTGGGAGCAGGTGGCGTATTGGAGGACGGGGTCGTGTAGTGCGTGGATTCTTTTTATTTTTGGACTAACCTACCAACAGGAGCTCAGATTGGCCGCACCCATGGCAGTCCGCCGTGGCTGCCGGCGCCGCTCGCCGGACCCCGAGGTTGGAGACGTGCGAGTGGACAGCCAGGCGAGATGTGGCCGCGCGCGGCCGGTGCATCGGGAGGAGCAGGTGGTCTGCGATGCGTCGAGGGGAGCTCGGGGCGCTGGAGGACGATGGGGGAGGAGGATGAAGAGGGCGTGCCTGAGCAGGCGACGGGGCCATCGACGATGCTTGGGGCTATATAGCTGGCCAAATGGGCCAGGCCAAACAGGCCAGCCCACGAGCACGCCAGCACGGCCCACCATGGGCCAGGCACGGCACGGGCTAAATGGGCCATGCCCGGCACGCGGCACGCCTTGGGCCATGCCTGGGCCTAGAGACTGGGCACGCGGGCCGGCACGGCACGGCCCGTTTATTTTTTTAATATATGTTTCAGAATTTTTTTTATAAATGTATACATAAAATATAGCCCAATAGGCCTAAAAAACCCAGCCCAACAGGCTGAAAATACGCAGCCCAGCGTGCTAAACGGGCCATCGGGCTGGCCCATTTACTAATCAGGCCGTGCCTGGGCCAAGGAGCAGCGCCCGTGGGCCGGCACGGCACGGCCCGGCTATTAAACGTGCCACGACGGGCCGTGCCGGGCCAGGCACAATTAGCACAGGCTGGGCCGTGTCGTGCCGGGCCGGCCCGTTTGGCCAGGTATGCTTGGGGCGGAGCAGCATCGACGGGGCCACCCTGCGGCGGGCGACTATGCGGCCTGATTTTTTTAAGGTCTATGCGGCCTGAATTGGGGATAGGCGAGGGCATGTGACTAACAGGAAAACGAACCGGTACGTTGACTTATGGATAGTAGTGATGGGAGTGCGGGTTGAATACAAATAAATAGAAGGACTATTTTGCAAAAAGTAGGGCGACGGTGAACCTGACAGACTCAATCCATGCTTTATTATTAGGGACAGATTGTTTGTCAATATTACGCCACCAAACAAAGTTTTGTCCTTTCTTTCTTTCTGTAGAACAGAAAGATAATTTTGAGGTAATATCACTGGTAGTCACTAAACTTGCGTCGAATGTGCGGTTTAGTGCTAGATCTATGGAAATATGGTTTTTTGGTCATACAACTTGTCTTTTTTTTAAGCTGGTCATACAACTTGTCATTTGGTTCGCACGAGCGTATTCAGCATGCATGGGTCCACTGTCAGCGACATGCACTGTTTCAGGGCGACACGCGTGCGAATTTTTTGCCCAAACCCCCCTTGAATCCTGTTTATTTGTGGCCGCTGCGTGTCTCTGTCTGTCAGGCATACAGGCACTGGAGCAAAGGAGGGAGATGATAGACATCGCAACAAAAGAGGTAGGTGGACAGAACTGAGTTGAATCCTCTCACTATCCAACTAGCTACAAGGTGCCTTGGGTTCCAATCCCATGCCACTATGTTTTTTGGAAGAGCTGCATTTTACATCTCTGTACTGAATTTTTGGATGAAACTACAGCACAGCTCTGTACTGAATTTTTGGATGAAATTGTAATACAGATCTTTACTGAATCTTACATACAAATGCAGTACAGTTTTGAACTGAATTTAACCATGAAATTATCACAAATAATGCAGCTCACTGCTGAATTTTACAATAGAGATGCAGTACATGTTTGTACTGAATTTAACCATGAACTTTCTGCACACAGTGACCATCATCATGAACCAGACATATGCATACTGATTATTACCAGGCAGAGAGATGGCTCCAAACAGAAAATATATAATTTGCAACAAGGAAATCACCCATAATTAACAGGGAGAGATATAGCTCCAAAATACAAGTTCATTTGTCTTCCAACCTAAACAGAACACTAGTGGAGAACCGGGCTTTAGCGCCGGTTCGTAAGGGCCTTTAGTGCCGGTTCTGCAACCGGCACTAAAGAGTGGAGACTAAAGGCCACCCCCCCTTACTACCGGTTTGGCACGAACCGGCGCTAAAGTGCCACCACGTGGCACGAGCCAGGCCCGGGTGCTGGTAGACCATTAGTACCGGTTGGTAGCACCAACCGGTACTAAATGTTTGTGGGGGGTTGGTTTTAATTTTTATTTTTCCATTAATTTTGTGTTTTCCATTTAATTCTTTTTTGTTTGCTGGTATTTTACGATACTACATATTGTACATGTTATGCATATATATAAATAGATTTTCTCGTAGAACCGATCATATATATATATATAATCGAATGTCTCACAACCACCATTAATTATTCACACATACACATGTATATATATACAATTTCTCCTACATGTTGCCTTGGTGCCTTCGGAGCACGATGACAAGTGGTTCGTGGGGGCGGTAGCGGGTAATAGTATTCTCCTTTGGGATCTATGACCTGGTCGAGCAAAAATCCCGCTATTTCCTCTTGAAGTGCTCGTATGCGCTCCTCTGGTAGGAGCTGGTCCCGCACCTCTTTGAACTGTTAAGAAGGAGATCAATATGCATGTGTATTAGTTGTGTGACTAGATATCGACAATCATGTAAGATTTGTGAATAGTGTTCTGGCAAACGTACCCAGTCCTGTCTATCAGATCTGCTCCTTTCGGACGCCATCATGCGAATGTTCTCGCAAACGTAGTATGCACACACTTCAGTCCCCGGCGCCTGCTTCAGGGCCTTTACGAGAATAGAATTTAATCAGATAATAATTAATCAAGCATGTTAATTAATTAATGGTATTGAAACAAGAATTAAAGAGATGGTAGCTAGCTAGCTAGTACTACTTAATTACTTACCTTGGGTCGATACCAACATAGCTTTTGTCGCCATTTTCCTGGAGTCACCTTGATGTACTTTGCCCCCCTGCCCGCCGGCAAAGAAAATTAATAAAGGGGTTATTAAAAATAGTTCATATCAGGAAATGACGAACTAAATAGGCCGAGATATAGTTAATAATGATTGAAATAACCTGTCGACTATCCCCTTCACGATGCTGTAGTCACTATCTTTTTTAAGTAGTGAGTCCAGTACTTCAAATTTTCCTTCGTCATCTTTAATGTCTAACAAGATCCAGTGGAAGCTGCATGCGCATACATTTGCATGTATAAATTAAGCGGTCATGTGCATAACACTAATCAACTATAACCCTAAACCCTATACACTTATTAACATCTAGCTAGTAAGCAAAAACAGAATTTGTAGTACAAGACAGTGCGACTCACTCGAAGTTGTAAGGAAGTAGTATATCTTCATTGCTATTGAGACGCTTCAAGAACTCTACCATGTTTTTCTCTACATCTTGTATACACCATTCCAATTTCCATGTGTATTCATTAACGGTATTTGGGTCAATGAACCCAATGCCATAGCGTCCAGCTTTTTTCATTTCATACATCTTCATCCTGCATAATACCACAGAAAAGAATATATAGTGAGGATATATAATTACAGGTAATTAATGATCAATCAATGAGCACTAGAGCTAGCTTGAGACTTAAATTACAGAAAGAAATCACTTACAGACAATAGCAACTAACGATAGATTTGTCGAGTGCATCTTGATTGAATAACTGAAATAGTTCTGAATACTCAACGGACAGAGCTTTCTTATTGAAGTAATGATCTTCCTCGACTTGCACCATGAGGGACTCTCGATTGGAAATCTTGGTAATTTTCATGTACCAATCATGCAATTCATACTTTCTCGTTGGGAGGTTCTTGACCTCCTCGGGCTCGACCAAAGGTTGGCCCCGGACATATTTCCGTTTTATTTCCTCCTCTCTAAGCGGAGACATGGGCTCGATGTCGAGGAGTTGTCCAACAGTGATCTTGAGCATTTCAGCCTGCATTATATGCTCCTCGGTTATTACCACATCGCCCATCTCGGGAACGTAAACGGTTTGCCCACAATAATATTGGGCGCGCGTACTCTCATGTGTTGTTGGCACAACAAGCGGGGGGGTCGATTGCGCCGCCTGTTCTCCCAGCTGGGGAACGGTTTTCCCTCATTTTTTTGACAGCTGCTTGTTGGCTCGAGCTCGAGCTCGCTTCTTTCTGTAGTCGTGCTCGATGTGTCTTCCTGATTTGGCGCTCATAGTCTGAGTTAACAGGCTTGGGAGCTGGTGGTCTAGCCATACGAATGAAGTGGTCAATCTTTTCCTCAGGCACTTTCTCCCTCGACGGCGTTGCCGGTTTCGGTCCAAAATGAGCATCCACTTCGGCCCGCACTATTGCATCGTTTTGCTCCTCGGTCATGTCGTAAGGCCTCTGAGGAAGAGGAGCGAGGATGCTTGGACCATATTTATATCGCTTGTCTCTGCCTGTACTTCCTGTACTACCTCGACTCGTACCGCTACGCACCATAGCTGCGGCGTGTCTCTTCTGCGATTGCTTAGGCAGCGGAGACGGCTGGCGTGGCTTAGTTGGAGCAGGAGGAGTGGCCTGACGCTGTGCCGGACTTGAAGCAGGAGGTGTGGCCTGACGCTGTGCCGGACTTGAAGCAGGAGGTGTGGCCTGACACGGTGTCGGACTTGAAACAGGAGGAGTGGCCTGACGCTGTGCCGGACTTGAAGCAGGAGTCTGCTCACGCGTTCGTGGACTTGGAGGGGCGGGAGTCTGCTGACACGGTGGCGGACTTCGAGGAGGAGTCGGCAGACGCGGTGTCGGTGGACTTCGAAAGATGATGCAATCCTTTCTCCATAGGATGATACGATGTATGGCCTCTCCCAGTGTGTGCTCGTCGTCACCTCGAGGAATGTCAAGCTCTAGCCCCGAATATGGGTCCACCACCTCATCAACCAAGACACGAGCATAGCCCGCTGGAATCGGGGCGCAATGGAAGGTTGCTTCGGGGGTAATTGTAAAAGCAACGGCGTCCGCCACCTTCATGGATATGTTCTTCATTTTGAAGTGTAGCTCACAGTTAGTGTTCTCTATGATGTCATCCACAGGGTATGTATCCAGCAGTGCGTCGCCCAGGGCGGAACCAACGCTGCTTCTCGGCATGGATGGGACGGTGCTATCCAATGCTACATGATCATCCGCTTGCTGCTGACGCTGCTGAGACCCCCTTTCCTGGCTAAGTGAGTCGATCTGCTGCTGCTGCTGGAATTTGAGTGCCAAGTCTGCGTGCCTTGCTTCTAGGCCTTGAAGGCGTTCCGCGTCCTGCTTCCTCTGCTCCTCCTCCAGCTTCCTCTTCTTCTTCTCCTCCATCTTCTTTCTTGCACGGGTCATGTAGTCGTCGTTCCATTCCGAAAAGCCCTCATACCAGGGAATAACGCCCTTGCCTCGTGTTCTTCCCGGGTGTTCAGGATTTCCCAGGGCGCGCGTAAGCTCGTCGTTCTCTCTGTTGGGCGTGAACACCCCCTTTCGAGCATCTTCTATTGCGTCAAGTAACTTTTGTTCTGCTCCTTTTAGACTTGCCTTCTTCGAAACCAGGCCTGTCTTCGGGTCCAACTGTAACACCCCGAGAATCATGCTACAGTAACTCTCTGTGATTAAGCTAATCATGTTGCTAAACAAGGCTTGATCACATTTGAATCACATTTCTTTTCAAACTCCTAATTCAAACTTCAATTAAATTTAAAATGGAAAATAAAAGTTTTCAAAAATTTAAACAAAAATGTTCGGGCCATGCCAAACAATACACTGGTAATTATTGTGAAAAAACTCCTTTTTAGAAAATGCCTAAGTATTTTAAACTGGATTAAAAGGTGAAAGAAAATAAATAAAAGAAAATGCAAAACAAAACAGAAAACAAAAAAATAAAAACAAAAGCCCCCCACTGGACCTGGCCCAACTGGGCCAACCCCAGGCCCAGCCGGCCAGCACCATCCCCCCCCGGCCGAAAGGCCCAGCTCCACCCCGGCCCACCTCTCCCACTCGCCCTCCCCTTCCCTGTTCCCCCGACCGGGGTCGGAACAGGGGCCGGTCCCCGCCGCACCCCCTCGCCGGCGACGGGGGAGGATAAGGACGCCAGCGCCCCCCGCCTCCTCGGGCCCCTCTCCCACTCGCCCCCGCTCACCTCTCGGCCTCTGCGCCTCTCTCTTCCCCCCCTAGATCCACGCCGCTCCTTCCTTCCCCACGCCCGACACGGTCGCCGCCGTTCTCCGTCGTTCCCGCGGCCACCGTGCCCCAATCGCCACTTCGCCGTGTCGTACGCCGTCGCCGCCCTCGACTACATCACCTCCGCCTCTCCGTTGAAGCTTGGAGCCACTGCAACGACCTCCCCGAGCTCGTCTTCCCCGCACGGCCGCCGTCGATCGCCGCCCCGTTTCGCCGCCTCGAGCCTCCCCCGAGCTCACTCTCGCACACCTGCAGACTCAATGTGAGCCTCTCCCCCTCCTCCCCTGTCCTTTCGCTCTCGCGCGCCCCCTAGCTGCTTCCCCCCGCGCAGCCGAACGCAGCGCCGCGGAGCTCGCCGCCGGCAAGGCTCCGGTGACCTTTTGGTCACGGGCTCAAGCCCGTTGCACTCCCCACCGCGCGTAGATGCTCCCCAGCCCCTCAGCTTGCTCGATAGCACACCGTAGCCCCGTCTCCGTCGGGCACCCGTGCGCGCCGCCGCCTCCGCCGCTCGCCGGCGCCGATTCCGGCCAGGTCCGGCGAAGCTACGGCCACCACTGGATGCGGCGCTGCGAGCTCCTTCGAATGAGCCTAGCCCCGCTCCTCCCCGAGCCCCGTAGCGCGATTCCTGCCAACTCCGGCGAGGGGCCGCCGCTGTTTTGGTCGCCGGAGTCGCTCCGGCGCCGGCCGCCGACGTGGCTGGCCTGGGGCCACCCCAGTGCCACTGCCAGTGGGCCCCGCAGGCCCCGTTGACTGGGTCAACCAAGTCAACGTGCTGACTGGGCAGGCCCAGCCACTGACATGCGGGCCCCGCCGCATAATTAACAAAAAAAATGTGTTTTATAAATAAAACTAATTAATTAACCTAATCAGTCACTGACAGGTGGGCCCAGTAGTTTTACTAACTAAATTTAGATTAGTTTGAACTCTGTTTAACCCACTGCCTATGACAGGTGGGTCCCCCGTGTCAGTTTTGACCAGTCAACCGGACTGTTGACCGCTGACGTCACTCATACGTCATGCTGATGTCATATCCCTTTTCTGTTAATTAAATAATTCCAGAAATTCAAATAATCTTTGAAAATTCATATCTTTTAAACCGTAACTCGGATGAAAATGTTTTCTATATGAAAGTTGCTCAGAACGACGAGACGAATCCGAATACGCAGTCCGTTCGTCCACCACACCTCCCTAACCTATCGAACTAGCAACTTTCCCCCTCCGGTCCGTCTGTCCAAAAACGCGAAACATCGGGAATACCTCCCGGATGTTCCCCCCCTTCGCCGGTACCACCTACTGTCGCGTTAGGACACACCTAGCACCGTTCATTGTCATGTCACGCATCGTCATGCTTATGTTTGCATTGTATTTACTGTTTCTTCCCCCTCTTCTCTCCGGTAGACTACGAGACCGACACTGCTGCTGCCCAGTTCGCCTACGGAGTCGACGACCCCTCCTACTTGCCAGAGCAACCAGGCAAGCCCCCCCCTTGATCACCAGATATCGCCTATTCTTCTCTATACTGCTTGCATTAGAGTAGTGTAGCATGTTACTGCTTTTCGATATCCTATCCTGATGCATAGCCTATCCTTGCTACTACTGTTGATACCTTTACCTGCAATCCTACATGCTTAGTATAGGATGCTAGATTTCCATCAGTGGCCCTACATTCTTGTCCGTCTGCTGTGCTATACTATCGGGCCGTGATCACCTGGGCGGTGATCGCGGGTATATACTTATATACTACATACATGACACATGTGATGACTAAAGTCGGGTCGGCTCGTAGGAGTACCCGCAAGTGGATCTTTGTGGTGGAGCGACAGGGCAGGTTGAGACCACCCAGGTGGGAGGTGGGCCTAGCCCTGGTCGGCGTTCGCGGAAGCTTAACACGCTTAACGAGTTCTTGGTATTTGATCTGAGTCTGGCCATTTGGTCTATACGCACTAACCATCTACGCGGGAGTAGTTATGGGTATCCCGGCGTCGTGGTATCAGCCGAAGCCTTCGTGATGTCAGCGACTGAGTGGCGCGCGCCGGATTGGACTGGAACGCCACTAGGCTAGGTCTGCTTCCGGCCGCGTACGCAACGTGCAGGTGTGCATAGGGCGATGGGCCCAGACCCCTGCGCGCTTAGGATTAGACCGGCGTGCTGACCGCTCTGTTGTGCTTAGGTGGGGCTGCGACGCGTTGATCTTACGAGGCCGGGCATGACCCAGAAAAGTGTGTCCGGCCAAATGGGATCGAGCGTGTTGGGTTATGTGGTGCACCCCTGCAGGGAAGTTTATCTATTCGAATAGCCGTGTCCCTCGGTAAAAGGACGACCCGGAGTTGTACTTGACCTTATGACAACTAGAACTGGATACTGAATAAAATACACCCTTCCAAGTGCCAGATACAACCCGGTGATCGCTCTCTAACAGGGCGACGAGGAGGGGATCGCCGGATAGGATTATGCTATGCGATGCTACTTGGAGGACTTCAATCTACTCTCTTCTACATGCTGCAAGATGGAGATGGCCAGAAGCGTAGTCTTCGACAGGATTAGCTATCCCCCTCTTATTCTGGCATTCTGCAGTTCAGTCCACTGATATGCCCCTTTACACATATACACATGCATATGTAGTGTAGCTCCTTGCTTGCGAGTACTTTGGATGAGTACTCACGGTTGCTTTTCTCCCTCTTTTCCCCTTTCTATACCTGATTGTCGCAACCAGATGCTGGAGTCCAGGAGCTAGAGATCCCGAGGATGATTCTACATGGAGTTCGGCTTCGAGGAGTAGTTAGGAGGTCCCAGGCAGGAGGCTTTGCCTTTTCGATCGTTGCTACTTTTGTGCTAGCCTTCTTAAGGCAAACTTGTTTAACTTATGTCTGTACTCAGATATTGTTGCTTCCGCTGACTCATCTATGATCGAGCACTTGTATTCGAGCCCTCGAGGCCCCTGGCTTGTATTATGATGCTTGTATGGCTTATTTATGTTTTAGAGTTGTGTTGTGATATCTTCCCGTGAGTCCCTGATCTTGATCGTACACATTTGCGTGCATGATTAGTGTACGGTCAAATCGGGGGCGTCACAAGTTGGTATCAGAGCCGACTGCCTGTAGGAATCCCCCTTTCCACACTCCTTGGCCGAAGTCGAGTCTAGACATTACAAAACTTTTACTAACATGGCTGTGTGTCTTACGGGCCCATGTCGCCATTGGGTGGTACTAGGATCTTTTACTCCTCGACCTTTACTCCGGGACTCTAAACTCTCTTCTACTCGGGTTAAACGAATTTACTAACTCTAACACTAGGATCCCGTGACCGCATTCACCCCAAAGTTGGATAAGCCATAGTTGTTTCTTAGAGTAGTATTTTGAACAATTCACACACTGTCATTTGACTCCTTTGAAACGTCTTTGCTTTCAGATGGAACCCACAAGGCAGGTCGTTCGCCACACGACGGCCATTGGTGCCTCGGGATCACCTGCGGTGCTAGCTGAGATGATGACCTATCTGGGTTATCGCTGGCACCCTGAGTACACCGTCTACGAGGAGTACCAGGACTTTAACCAAGAGCAGTACCGTGCCATCGTCCACCTCTACTCTCGGGAGTATGACTCCACTACTATGCTGCACACCGCACATGGTGTCGGTGTGACCATCGATATGGCTGTCCACGATGCTGCCTATGCTGCTCTGACACGTCTTCGTGGAGAGTATCGGGAGTTGGACACCTCCCCTTTCAGGCACATTGCTATCGCATCCGATGATGGTGCGGAGGGATACTATACTGCTGCCTACTCCACTGTCACCCGAGAGCCCTTCTACCATGAGAACCTGGTTCTGCATGCTGATGGGCTGGATCGAGCTAACCGAGCTCTTCGCCACGAGATGTACACCACCCGTCAGCACCTTTACCGTGCTCTGACGCTGCTGCACCCCTTTGTCCGATCTGGACAGGTACCGCGTACTGCGATCTACCCAGCCAGGACCGTGATGCCCCACGGTGTCGGTTGGCCAGAGGTGGGAGGCTACTCTCCCGCACTTGGTCCTCTTCTGCCACCTGAGCGTCGGGCTCTACACCTGAGTGTCCGCGGCCCCCAGTCTGCTGACATGGAGGGCTATCCGTTGCCTCACTACCAGCTGTCGGGCTACGATTACCTCCACAGTACCTCTTGGGACTGATGTAGTCTTGCTTAGTTAAGTATTAGTTGCAGTCGCCGCGAGCCTGTGTGCCGCCTATGATGTTTTAGTCTATGTACTGAACTCTGTGTACTGAACTCTATGCATGAACCCTTTTGTAAGTTGTGCCGACTACTATGTAGTAGCTATCGTGCTCCTCTCGTTATGCATGTTTCATCATGAATGATTCTTGTCTTTGCAAATATTTCTCAATGCTGAACTACCCCTGTTATATATTAGCAGGATGGTTAGACCAGGTGGTCGTGGTCGTGGTGGCGATGCCCCACCACCACCTGAGTACATGGCTGGTATGATCCAACAGTTTGAACTGAACCGCCAATTCATGGAAAATATGATGGCTCAGTTTCCTCGCCCCAATATGAACCAGCAGCAAGCCCAAGTGACTCTTCAAGATTTCATACGCCTCAACCCAACCATCTACCGCAGCTCAACTCAGCCTCTGGATGCTGATGACTGGCTCCGTGACATCACCTATGAGATGGAGTCTGCTGATGTAGCCCCTGCCAGCTATGTCACTTTTGCTTCCTTCTTCTTGAAGGGACCCGCAACTCAATGATGGGACAGCCACAGGCGTACTCTGCCAGCTAGAACAATCATCACCTGGCCAGACTTCCAAGCTGCTTTCCGTGCCCGCTTCATTCCTCAGGGAGTCATGGACCGGAAGAAGCGTGAGTTCCACAACCTCACCCAAGGCAACAAAACTGTTGAAGCTTATCAGCGGGAGTTTCTGGACTTGTCTCGCTATGCTGAAGAGGACATTGCAACTGATGCACGCAGACAGGACAAGTTCCGTGATGGCCTTCAAGCTGACATCAAGCTCGCACTTCTAGTGCATGACTTTGCTGATTTCGCCACCTTGGTGAACAAGGCCATCAATGTCGAAACTGGTCTGCAGGAATACCAGAGCTCTCACAGGCGCAACCGTGACACGGGCTCATCTTCGGGCTCGCCCGCACAGAAGCGTAAGATATGGATACCGAACAGCATGTACCGTCCAAATGCATCTGCCCCAAGGCAGACCTATGCTGCACCTCGCCTGCCTCCACCACCGTCTAGGCAGTCAAGACTTCCAGCTCCACCATCCCAAGCTCCTGTTCCCACTCTGAATAATGGCTTGTGCTTCAGGTGTGGTCAACCAGGACACCGTGCTAAAGAATGCAACCAGAACCAGAATTAACTGGCCCTTCCAGCAACTGGCCGTGGTAACAATCAGCCCCGCAACAACAATGCTAAGTCTTATGGTCGTGCTCATGCCAACCACGTTGATCTCAACGAAGCTCAAGACCAGCCTGCTACTGTGATGGGTACACTCCTCATAAATTCAGTACCAGCATCCGTTTTATTTGATACAGGTGCATCGCATTCATTCATGTCAGAAGATTTTGCATACAAGCACGACGTTAAATGTGAGGAGATGAACACTTCGGTACTGGTCAAAACCCCCGTGGGATAGTGTCAAACCTCCTTGGTTGGCATCGATGTCCCCGTGGAAATCGAAGGGCTGGAATTCTATGCCTCTCCCATTATCCTGAAGTCGTCTAACATCGACCTCATTTTGGGTATGGATTGGTTGAAAGCGCATACTGCTTCTATAGTTTGCGCCACTAAAACCGTTCATCTGCTACACCCTTCAGATGAAATAGTTGCTTACCAAGCTCATCTGGTGCAAAATGCCGAGGCAAGGCTCTATGCATTGAATGCATTGAACGCTGCACCACTCGAGGGCATTGAAAACATTCCCGTTGTGCGTGAATTCCTCGACGTCTTTCCTGAAGAACTTCCAGGGATTCCCCCTGCTAGAGCTGTCGAATTCATCATCGACTTGAAACCAGGCACCACTCCTATAGCCAAGCGACCCTACAAAATGCCGCCGCATGAACTCCTTGAGCTTAAGGAGGAAATCGACAAATCTCTTCGCCAGGGATTCATTCGCCCAAGTTGCTCTCCTTGGGGAGCACCTTCTCTCTTTGTCAAGAAGAAGGATGGGACAAACCGGTTAGTTCAAGACTACCGTCCTATAAACCAAGCTACCATCCAGAATAAATACCCCCTTCCTCGGATCAATGATCTGTATGATCAACTGGCGGGTTCGTCAGTGTTCTCTAAGCTCGACTTGAGGTTGGGCTACCACCAGATCCGTGTTCGCGAAGAGGATATCCCAAAGACCGCCTTCGTGACTCGCTATGGTTCATACGAGTACACCGTCATGTCTTTCGGTTTAACCAATGCTCCAGCCACCTTCTCTCGTCTGATGAACTATATATTCATGGATTACCTCGAAAAGTTCGTCGTGGTTTATCTGGATGATATCCTGGTATTTTCAAAGAATGAAGAAGAACATGCTGAACATCTTCGACTTGTGCTGGAAAAGCTACGAGAGCATCAACTATATGCCAAGTTCTCCAAATGTGAATTCTGGCTACCGGAAGTAACCTATCTTGGGCATGTCATCTCTAAGGATGGTATTGCCGTCAACCCCGAGCGAGTTCAGGCTATTCTTGATTGGACTCCTCCCAAGAACGTTAAGCAAGTCAGAAGTTTTCTCGGTCTCGCCAGCTATTGCCGTCGATTCGTCGAGAACTTCTCTAAGATCGCCAGGCCTCTGACTAACCTGTTACATAAGGGCGTCAAGGTCCAATGGACAGACAAATGTCAGGAAAGTTTCCAGGCACTCAAAGACAAGTTGACTTCTGCTCCAGTTCTAGCTCCACCTGATACTAAGAAGGACTTTGTCATTTACTGCGATGCTTCCCGTCAAGGATTAGGCTGTGTCCTAATGCCCGCAAAGTGATTGCTTATGCCTCTCGGCAATTGCGCCCTCACGAAGAGAACTACCCAGTTCACGACCTCGAACTTGCTGCTGTCATTCATGCGCTGAAGCAGTGGCGACATTACCTTCTCGGTAATCGTTGCAAGATCTTCACTGACCACCAAAGTCTGAAGTATCTGTTTACTCAGCCAGATCTGAACCTCCGTCAACAGAGATGGATGGAGCTTGTTGCAGACTTTGACTTGGGTATTTCCTATACGCCAGGCAAGGCTAATGTAATGGCTGATGCCTTGAGCCGCAAGTCTTACTGCAACCACCTCCAGGTTCATAAAGTTCAGCCCTCGCTTGTTGAAGAATTCAGGAAGCTGAACCTCCATATTGTTCCTCCGGGTGCACTCGCTCCCCCTCCTAAGGAGTTTGGCAAGGTGAACCTCCACGTTGTTACCCAGGGTTCCCTCAATACCCTAGTTGCTAAACCAGATCTCGTGGATAGCATCAAAAGGCTACAGAAGTATGACTCTGAAGCCCACAAGATTAAGCGCTACCTCGCAGAAGGAAAGCCCTCATTCTTCACCATTGCTGAAGATGGCACCCTATACTTCAAGGGCCGCCTAGTGGTGCCATGTGCAGAGAAAAACCTGGATATGACACAGGAAGTTATGAAAGAAGCTCATGATACGCCTCTATGTATCCATCCTGGTAGTACAAAGATGTACCAAGACATCCGTCAGAGATTCTGGTGGTCTAATATGAAGCAAGCCATTGCTCGTTATGTTGCTGAGTGTGACGTTTGCCGTCGTATCAAAGCAGAACATCAAAGGCCTGCTGGAACTCTGCAACCTATCTCTATTCCTGAATGGAAATGGGACCATGTTGAGATGGACTTCGTCACTGGATTTCCCAAATCACAGAAAGGTAATGATGCTATTCTTGTCGTCATTGACCGGCTATCCAAAGTTGCACATTTCCTGGCGGTCAAAGAAATGATCACTGCTAGCCAGTTGGCAACGCTCTATATGTCCAGGATTGTTTCACTCCACGGTATTCCATAGGTTATCAGCTCAGACCGTGGCAGCTTATTCACTTCAAGATTCTGGGCAAGTTTCCAGGAAGCTATGGGAACTCATCTGTCATTCAGTACTGCGTTTCATCCTCAATCGCAAGGGCAAGTTGAACGCGTCAACCAAGTCCTCGAAGATATGCTTCGAGCTTGTGTTATTTCCTTCGGCAAGAAATGGGAGGAATCTCTCCCGTATGCTGAGTTCTCTTATAATAATAGCTATCAAGCTAGTCTGAAGATGGCCCCCTTCGAAGTGTTATATGGACGAAAGTGCCGAACCCCTCTGAACTGGTCAGAAACTGGGGAACGTCCACTCTTCGGCCCGGATATTATCCAAGATGCCGAAGAACAAGTCCGCATTATTCGCGAGAATCTCAAGACTGCTCAGTCACGTCAGAAGAGTCAGTATGACCGTCATCATAAGGACATGGTCTATCAACCTGGCGAAAAGGCTTATCTTCGAGTCACACCTATGAAGGGTGCTCACCGCTTCGGGATCAAGGGCAAACTAGCTCCTCGCTATATTGGCCCATTCACTATTCTCGAAAGGCGTGGAAAAGTGGCATACCAACTGGAGCTACCGCCGAACCTTTCTCAGGTTCACGATGTGTTCCATGTGTCACAGCTCCGCCGTTGCTTCAAGGACCCAATCCGAGCTGTGGATCATGAAGTGCTCGAATTGCAGCAAGACCTCTCCTATAAGGAGCATCCGGTCCGCATTCTCGACCAAGCTGAACGCCGCACACGTCAGAAGGCGATCAAGTTTCTCAAAGTCCAGTGGTCGCACCATTCTGAAGATGAGGCCACTTGGGAACGAGAGGATCGTCTGCGCGAAGAATACCCCGCACTGTTTCCTTCTACCTCCTAAATCTCGGGACGAGATTTCTTGTAGTGTAGGAGATTTGTAACACCCCGAGAATCATGCTACAGTAACTCTCTGTGATTAAGCTAATCATGTTGCTAAACAGGGCTTGATCACATTTGAATCACATTTCTTTTCAAACTCCTAATTCAAACTTCAATTAAATTTAAAATGGAAAATAAAAGTTTTCAAAAATTTAAACAAAAATGTTCGGGCCATGCCAAATAATACACTGGTAATTATTGTGGAGAAAACTCCTTTTTAGAAAATGCCTAAGTATTTTAAAATGGATTAAAAGGTGAAAGAAAATAAATAAAAGAAAATGCAAAACAAAACAGAAAACAAAAAAATAAAAACAAAAGCCCCCCCACTGGACCTGGCCCAACTGGGCCAACCCCAGGCCCAGCCGGCCAGCACCATCCCCCCCCGGCCGAAAGGCCCAGCTCCACCCCGGCCCACCTCTCCCACTCGCCCTCCCCTTCCCTGTTCCCCCGACCGGGGTCGGAACAGGGGCCGGTCCCCGCCGCACCCCCTCGCCGGCGACGGGGGAGGATAAGGACGCCAGCGCCCCCCGCCTCCTCGGGCCCCTCTCCCACTCGCCCCCGCTCACCTCTCGGCCTCTGCGCCTCTCTCTTCCCCCCCCCCCCCCCAGATCCACGCCGCTCCTTCCTTCCCCACGCCCGACGCGGTCGCCGCCATTCTCCGTCGTTCCCGCGGCCACCGTGCCCCAATCGCCACTTCGCCGTGTCGTACGCCGTCGCCGCCCTCGACTACATCACCTCCGCCTCTCCGTTGAAGCTTGGAGCCACTGCAATGACCTCCCCGAGCTCGTCTTCCCCGCACGGCCGCCGTCGATCGCCGCCCCGTTTCGCCGCCTCGAGCCTCCCCCGAGCTCACTCTCGCACACCTGCAGGCTCAATGTGAGCCTCTCCCCCTCCTCCCCTGTCCTTTCGCTATCGCGCGCCCCCTAGCTGCTTCCCCCCCCCCCCCCCCCGCGCGCCCGAACGCAGCGCCGCGGAGCTCGCCGCCGGCAAGGCTCCGGTGACCTTTTGGTCACGGGCTCAAGCCCGTTGCACTCCCCACCGCGCGTAGATGCTCCCCAGCCCCTCCGCTTGCTCGATAGCACACCGTAGCCCCGTCTCCGTCGGGCACCCGTGCGCGCCGCCGCCTCCGCCGCTCGCCGGCGCCGATTCCGGCCAGGTCCGGCGAAGCTACGGCCACCACTGGATGCGGCGCTGCGAGCTCCTTCGAATGAGCCTAGCCCCGCTCCTCCCCGAGCCCCGTAGCGCGATTCCTGCCAACTCCGGCGAGGGGCCGCCGCTGTTTTGGTCGCCGGAGTCGCTCCGGCGCCGGCCGCCGACGTGGCTGGCCTGGGGCCACCCCAGTGCCACTGCCAGTGGGCCCCGCAGGCCCCGTTGACTGGGTCAACCAAGTCAACGTGCTGACTGGGCAGGCCCAGCCACTGACATGCGGGCCCCGCCGCATAATTAACAAAAAAATGTGTTTTATAAATAAAACTAATTAATTAACCTAATCAGTCACTGACAGGTGGGCCCAGTAGTTTTACTAACTAAATTTAGATTAGTTTGAACTCTGTTTAACCCACTGCCTATGACAGGTGGGTCCCCCGTGTCAGTTTTGACCAGTCAACCGGACTGTTGACCGCTGACGTCACTCATACGTCATGCTGACGTCATATCCCTTTTCTGTTAATTAAATAATTCCAGAAATTCAAATAATCTTTGAAAATTCATATCTTTTAAACCGTAACTCGGATGAAAATGTTTTCTATATGAAAGTTGCTCAGAACGACGAGACGAATCCGAATACGCAGTCCGTTCGTCCACCACACCTCCCTAACCTATCGAACTAGCAACTTTCCCCCTCCGGTCCGTCTGTCCGAAAACGCGAAACATCGGGAATACCTCCCGGATGTTCCCCCCCTTCGCCGGTACCACCTACTGTCGCGTTAGGACACACCTAGCACCGTTCATTGTCATGTCACGCATCGTCATGCTTATGTTTGCATTGTATTTACTGTTTCTTCCCCCTCTTCTCTCCGGTAGACTACGAGACCGACACTGCTGCTGCCCAGTTCGCCTACGGAGTCGATGACCCCTCCTACTTGCCAGAGCAACCAGGCAAGCCCCCCCCCCTTGATCACCAGATATCGCCTATTCTTCTCTATACTGCTTGCATTAGAGTAGTGTAGCATGTTACTGCTTTTCGATATCCTATCCTGATGCATAGCCTATCCTTGCTACTACTGTTGATACCTTTACCTGCAATCCTACATGCTTAGTATAGGATGCTAGATTTCCATCAGTGGCCCTACATTCTTGTCCGTCTGCTGTGCTATACTATCGGGCCGTGATCACCTGGGCGGTGATCGCGGGTATATACTTATATACTACATACATGACACATGTGATGACTAAAGTCGGGTCGGCTCGTAGGAGTACCCGCAAGTGGATCTTTGTGGTGGAGCGACAGGGCAGGTTGAGACCACCCAGGTGGGAGGTGGGCCTAGCCCTGGTCGGCGTTCGCGGATGCTTAACACGCTTAACGAGTTCTTGGTATTTGATCTGAGTCTGGCCATTTGGTCTATACGCACTAACCATCTACGCGGGAGTAGTTATGGGTATCCCGGCGTCGTGGTATCAGCCGAAGCCTTCGTGACGTCAGCGACTGAGTGGCGCGCGCCGGATTGGACTGGAACGCCACTAGGCTAGGTCTGCTTCCGGCCGCGTACGCAACGTGCAGGTGTGCATAGGGCGATGGGCCCAGACCCCTGCGCGCTTAGGATTAGACCGGCGTGCTGACCGCTCTGTTGTGCTTAGGTGGGGCTGCGACGCGTTGATCTTACGAGGCCGGGCATGACCCAGAAAAGTGTGTCCGGCCAAATGGGATCGAGCGTGTTGGGTTATGTGGTGCACCCCTGCAGGGAAGTTTATCTATTCGAATAGCCGTGTCCCTCGGTAAAAGGACGACCCGGAGTTGTACCTTGACCTTATGACAACTAGAACTGGATACTGAATAAAATACACCCTTCCAAGTGCCAGATACAACCCGGTGATCGCTCTCTAACAGGGCGACGAGGAGGGGATCGCCGGATAGGATTATGCTATGCGATGCTACTTGGAGGACTTCAATCTACTCTCTTCTACATGCTGCAAGATGGAGATGGCCAGAAGCGTAGTCTTCGACAGGATTAGCTATCCCCCTCTTATTCTGGCATTCTGCAGTTCAGTCCACTGATATGCCCCTTTACACATATACACATGCATATGTAGTGTAGCTCCTTGCTTGCGAGTACTTTGGATGAGTACTCACGGTTGCTTTTCTCCCTCTTTTCCCCTTTCTATACCTGATTGTCGCAACCAGATGCTGGAGTCCAGGAGCTAGAGATCCCGAGGATGATTCTACATGGAGTTCGGCTTCGAGGAGTAGTTAGGAGGTCCCAGGCAGGAGGCTTTGCCTTTCCGATCGTTGCTACTTTTGTGCTAGCCTTCTTAAGGCAAACTTGTTTAACTTATGTCTGTACTCAGATATTGTTGCTTCCGCTGACTCGTCTATGATCGAGCACTTGTATTCGAGCCCTCGAGGCCCCTGGCTTGTATTATGATGCTTGTATGGCTTATTTATGTTTTAGAGTTGTGTTGTGATATCTTCCCGTGAGTCCCTGATCTTGATCGTACACATTTGCGTGCATGATTAGTGTACGGTCAAATCGGGGGCGTCACACCAACGCCCCCCATGCGCATAGAACCAAGTTCTGCACCTGGGGGGCCAGCTCCTAGTAACCGGAGTGACCCCTGCATCCTCCATCTCTTGCTCAGACTTATCCCACTTAGGCATTGCCACCGCGTAGCCACCTGGACCCAGCCTATGGAACTGCATCTTTTTGCGGCATTGGCCTTGTTTTTTCTCGACCGTTCCTTAGATAATTCTGATTCCTGGAATTTCACGAAAGCGGGCCAGTGTTCTCTTTGCTTCTCCAGTGTTCCCTTGAATTCTGGAGTCTTCCTTTCTGCAGCGAGGTAGTTGGCCCATACAGTTTTCTTGTGGGTGTTGAATGCAATTGTCATCTTCTTAAGAGCAACATCCTTGACTTTCTGCACATCTGCATCAGTGAAATAATCTGGTAGGGTGAAATGTTCCATCAGAGATTCCCGAAGCTTTTGTTTTGCTCTGTCGTCGACCCAAGTAACATCTGGGCGTTTAGTTTTTGGCTCTTTCCATTCTTGAATGGAGATCGGGAGTTGGTCCTTCACAAGAACTCCGCACTGACGAACGAACTTGTTCGCAATGTTCTTAGGCGTGAGGGGTTCGCCACTAGCTTTGATGGAATCGATGTTGTACTTTACACCCTCCTTCAACTTTTTGCCCGGGCCGCGCTTTGTCCTGCTGTCTGTAGAAGCAGATTTGCTCGATCCGGAGGGCTAAAAGAAGAAAGATCGATTCGTTAATATATCTTCAAATAAAAAAACATGTGATGATCACTAGATGCCTGCTTATATAAATATACCTCGCCGGTAGTCTTTGTTATTTCAAGATCAACATTGTATTCGTCATCATAATCATTGTCTGCGTCATCATAATCATAATCATAGTTCATGACTTCATCAGCTCGGTCGTCGAGATCGAATATCTTATCATCACCCTCCCCGGTATTGTTCAGATATTGGGAGCCGTCATTTGCTTCATTCAGATCATCTGGCATGTTAGGGCTGCGTATGATCTCGAACAGGGCCTCTTCTCCCTCTCTGCCGGTATTGTCCGCCATAGCTTTTATTTAACTAATACAGAAGAAATATAAAACAATTTAGTATTCAAATTACAATGCATGGATGCAATCAATAAGGAAAAACTGAATCATATAGTACATAATATGCATCGTCTCGAATAATATATAATCTCGAATACATCGTCTCGAACAATATATAATCTCGAATACATCACTGGCTAGGTAGCTAATAAAGATCGAATACTATAGAAGAATCTAGGCCACTCGCGGTTCCTGGGGCGCGGGCGGTGGACACCCAAAAACAAGGAACCATCACAGGATCATATCTCCGGTCATCTGCCCAAAGAACCTGCCAGGTATTGGAGAACCTGGCGTCCATAGCAGCCATGTAGCGATGGACGTGCTCGTCCTCCTCCCTGACACGACGACGCACCACCTCCGGCGGGGCCGGCTCCCTCTGCACCGAATGTGGCCCACGCGAACGCCACCAAAGGAGATCAGGGTCGACGACGGGACCCGAGGCCGGGTTCCTCACCAAGCGGCGCGCCCCTCCAGGTAGCACCTCCCAGTGCCAGCCCGGCGGAGCCCAATCCCGGATATAGGTCAGTCGGACGTCATCGCGAACGGGTCGACGACGAGGATGCGGGCCGGGCATCGTCGAGAACAAATACTATATGCCCGCAAAAAGTAACATTTTTTAAATGATTGGATTGTGATAACTAAAATTCTATATGCAAATTCTAACAATTTGACATTAATCTAATTCATCTAACTAAAACTAATTCTAAAATTTCTAACATTTCTATATATATAACTAACATTTCTATAACAAAAAAACAGAAAAATTGCTAACATTTCTATAAATATTTCTATAACTTAAAAACAGAAAAATTTATAACATTTCTATATAACTAACATTTCTAATATTTCTATAACTAAAAAACAGAAAAATTTCTAACATTTCTATAAATATTTCTATAACTAAAAAATAGAAAAATTTCTATAACTAAAAAACTAAAAAACAATGTGTGTGTGTGTGGACATGGCGGCCGGGGCAGGAGCTCACCGGCGAGGCGACGGGGGGCGGCGACGGGGACGGCGACGGGCGGCGACGACGGGGATGGGGACGGGGCGGTGACGACGGGGACGGGCCGGGCGGGGACGACGGGACGACGGGGCGGGGCGCGGCGATGACGAGGACGGGGACGGGGCAGCGACGGGGACGGCGACGACGGGGACGGGGCGGCGACGGGGGCATCGACGAGGGGTGGCGACGGGGCCGACGACGGGGTGCGGCGGGCGACGGGGCAGAGGAGAAGCAGATGAGAAACTGATGTTTTTGAAGTGTTTGCTTATATAGGATGGGCCTTTAGTACCGGTTGGAGCGACCAACCGGTACTAAAGGTCAATTTTGGCCAGGCCAAGCGGCGGGAAGCGCCCATCTTTAGTACCGGGTGGTGGCTCCAACCAGTACTAAAGACCCTCCCTTTAATACCGGTTTGAGCCACCACCCGGTACTAAAGGTGGTGCGCTGGCGCAGGTGCGGTGCGTCATGTTTAGTCCCACCTCGCTAGCCGAGGGGCGTCCGCACTGGTTTATAAGCCCCAGTGCGGTAGCTCTCTCGAGCTCCTCTCCAAAGCAGGCCTACTGGGCCTAAATGTTCTGTGCTGCCCTGTGGGCCTACTGGGCCTTTGCGGGCCTACATCCTCGCCCAACAACAGGTTGGGTTTCTAGTTGTATGCAGGCCGCTGTGGCGCAGTAGGCGGGCTTTTTTATTTTCTTATTTTTTTACTTTATTTATTTTTGTTTTATTTATTTTTGAGTTATTTTTGCTGTATTTAGAGTTTCTTTGTGAATATTTTTGCTTTAGGTAAAAAAATACAAACTTTCTATTAGTGCCGGTAGTTTACAAATTTGATAGTTTACATTTTAAATTATTTGAAATTTGTGTGAATCACTAGTTTGTGAATAACTTAACTTTGAAAATAGATTTTTCAGTGATTCTTTTTTTTATGTTTAATATTAGTGTGTTTTATCATTATATTCAATTTGGTAATGCTTAGGTTATTTAAAAAATGAAATGCCTTTGTAACGGATGACTTTTCGTCCGAAATCCTGATACTTCGAAAGAGATTGTTCATTTTGTACACGAAGTGCATCCAGTTTTTGCGGTAACCCTCTCTACTTTTTTGCACATGCTATGTGCGTGAAATTATGATACCATGCCAACTTTCAACCTTTTCTGAGTTCATTTGAAATGCTTTTCAATTTCAGGGTCATTTAGCTGAAAAAATCAGTAAATGCATGAAAGAATTTGTTTGCACATAAAATTTCTTCGTGTTTCAAATGCCAAAACACATAACTCCCCTAACTATTATAGAGATTCCCTCCTGGGTGTGAAACACAGAAGAAAGTGATGATAGTGAAGCCGATCGCATCCCAGATCTTTGGGTGTGAAACATTTTCTTCGCGTGTGTCCCTTCGCGTCGTAGCCATGGAAAATCTTCATCATTTAACTGGATGCTCGGGTCAATATTCACTGTGAATGGAGCAATTTCATCAAAATTTTCATAATCTTCTGACATGTCTGTCTTGTCATCCACTCCCACGATGTTTCTCTTCCCAGAAAGAACTATGTGGCGCTTTGGCACATCGTATGATGCATTCGCTTCCTTATCTTTTTTTCTCGGCTTGGTAGACATATCCTTCACATAGAAAACCTGTGCCACATCATTAGCTAGGACGAATCGTTCGTCTGCATACGCAAGATTGTTGAGATCCACTGTTGTCATTCCATACTGCGGGTCTTCCGTTACCCCGCCTCGTGTCATATTGACCCATTTGCACCGAAACAAAGGGACCTTCAAACCACGTCCATAGTCAAGTTCCCATATCTCCTTTATGTAACCATAATATGTTTCCTTTCCCGTCTTGGTTGTTGCATCAAAGCGGACACCATTGTTTTGGTTGGTGCTCTTCTTATCTTGGGCGATCGTGTAAAATGTATTACCATTTATCTCGTACCCTTTGAAAGTCATTATATTCGAAGATGGTAACTGGGACAGCGAGTACAGGTCATCTTCAATAGAGGCGTCATGCATGGTACGTGTCTGCAACCAGCCGGCGAAACTCCTGGTTTGTTCACGTGTAATCCAGTCATCAGACCGCCCCGGGTGTTTGGAGCGTAGAAAATTCTTGTGTTCGTCCATATACGGAGCCACCAAGGCGGAATTCTGTAGAACTGTGTAGTGTGCTTCAGTGAGAGAATGTCCGTCCATACATATTTTTGGATTTCCTCCTAGCGTGCCTTTTCCATCCAGTCTGCCCTTATGCCGCGATTTAGGAACACCAATCGGCTTAAGGTCAGGAATAAAGTCAATACAAAACTCAATGACCTCCTCATTTTCATGGCCCTTGGAGATGCTTCCTTCTGGCCTAGCACGGTTATGAACATATTTCTTTAAGACTCCCATGAACCTCTCAAAGGAGAACATATTGTGTAGAAATACAAGACCCAAAACATTAATATCTTTGCATAGGTGAACTAGGACGTGCGTCCTGATGTTGAAGAAGGATGGTGGGAACACCAACTCGAAACTGACAAGACATTGCACCAAATCATTGTCTAACCTTGGTATGATTTCTAGATCGATTACCTTCTGAGAGATTGCATTGAGGAATGCACATAGCTTCACAATGGCTAATCGAACATTATCCGGTAGAAGCCCCCTCAACGCAACCGGAAGCAGTTGCGTCATAATCACGTGGCAGTCATGAGACTTTAGGTTCTGGAAATTTTTCTCTGCCATGTTTATTATTCCCTTTATATTCGACGAGAAGCCAGACGATACCTTAATACTGAGCAGGCATTCAAAGAAGATTTCCTTCTCTTCTTTGGTAAGAGCGTAGCTGGCATGACCCTGATGTATGCCGTCTTTTTCATGCATACGTTGCTGGTCCTCCCGTGCCTCAGGTGTATCTTTTGTCTTCCCATACACGCCCAAGAAGCCAAGCAGGGTCACGTAAAGATTCTTCGTCACGTGCATCACGTCGATTGCAGAGCGGACCTCTAGGTCTTTCCAATAGGGCAGGTCCCAAAATATAGATTTCTTCTTCCACATGGGTGCGCGTCCGTCAGCGTCATTCGGAACAGGTTGTCCGCCAGGACCCTTTCCAAAGACTACCTTCAAATCCTTGACCATATCATGTACATCAGCACCAGTACGATGGCGAGGCTTCGTCCGGTGATCCGCCTCACCTTTGAAATGCTTGCCTTTCTTTCTTACGGGATGCCTGCTCGGAAGAAATCGATGATGTCCCAGGTACACATTCTTCCTACAATTGTCCAAATATATACTGTCGGTATCATCCAAACAGTGCGTGCATGCGCGGTATCCCTTGTTTGTCTGTCCTGAAAGGTTACTGAGAGCAGGCCAATCATTGATGGTCACGAACAGCAAGGCCTTTAGGTCAAATTCTTCCCCCATGTGCTCATCCCACGCACGTACACCTGTTCCATTCCACAGCTGTAAGAGTTCTTCAACTAATGGCCTTAGGTACACATCAATGTCGTTGCCGGGTTGCTTAGGGCCTTGGATGAGCACTGGCATCATAATGAACTTTCGCTTCATGCACAACCAAGGAGGAAGGTTATACAAACATAGAGTCACAGGTCAGGTGCTATGGTTGCTGCTCTGCTCCCCAAAAGGATTAATGCCATCTGCGCTTAGACCAAACCATATGTTCCTTGCGTCATCTGCAAACTCCTTCCCGTACTTTCTCTCGATTTTTCTCCACTACGACCCGTCAGCGGGTACTCTCAACTTTCCGTCTTTCTTACGGTCTTCTCTGTGCTATCGCATCGCCTTGGCATGCTCTTTGTTTTGGAACAAACGTTTCAACCGTGGTATTATAGGAGCATACCACATCACCTTGGCAGGAATCTTCTTCCTGGGACGCCCGCCCTCGACATCACCAGGGTCATCGCGCCTGATCTTATAGCGCAATGCACCGCATACCGGGCAAGCGTTCAAATCCTCGTACTCACCGCGATAGAGGATGCAGTCATTAGGGCATGCATGTATCTTTTGCACCTCTAACCCTAGAGGGCAGACAGCCTTCTTTGCTTCGTACGTACTCTCGGGCAATTCGTTGTCCTTTGGAAGCATATTCTTTATCATTACCAGCAACTTTCCAAATCCCTTGTCAGATACACCATTCTCTGCCTTCCATTGCAGCAATTCCAGTGTGGTGCCCAACTTTTTCTTGTCAGCTTCGCAATTCGGGTACAACAATTTTTTGTGATCCTCTAACATGCGCTGCAACTTCTTCTTCTCCAAATCACTTGCGCAGTTTCTCTTTGCATCGGCAATGGCCCGACCTAGATCATCAGCGGGCTCATCTGACGCCTCTTCTTCAGCTTCTTCCCACATTGCCGGCTCAGCTTCTTCCCGCATTGCCGGCTCAGCTTCTTCCCCCATTGTTGTATCATCGTATTCAGGGAACCCATGGCCAGGATAGCTGTCGTCGTCCTCTTCTTCTTCATTGTCTTCCATCATAACCCCTCTTTTTCCGTGCTTGGTCCAAACATTATAGTGGGGCATGAAACCGGACTTAAACAGGTAGACGTGAATGGTTCTTGACATAGAGTAATTGTGATCATTCTTACAGACTAAACATGGACAAGGCATAAAACCATCCGCCCGCTTGTTTGCCTCAGCCGCAAGCAGAAAAGTTTGCACGCCATTAATGAACTCGGGAGAGCATCGGTCATCGTACATCCATTGTAGGCTCATCTTCATTACACAACACCGAATAGACCAAATTAATACAAGTTCATACATAAAGTTCATACAAGACTTAAATGCAACAAACAAATAACTCTCTAACTAAAGAATTTAAATGCAACAACAAATGCGATCAAGATCGCAACTAAGGTAACAATTGATCCAACAGCATAATGATACCAAGCCTCACTATCAATGGCATATTTTCTAATCTTTCTAATCTTCAAGCGCATTTTCTCCATCTTGATCTTGTGATCATCGACGACATCGGCAACATGCAACTCCAATTCCACCTTCTCCCCCTCAATTCTTTTCAATTTTTCTTTCAAATACTTTTTTTCTCTTTCAACTAAATTTAACCTCTCGACAATAGGGTCGGTTGGAATTTCCGGTTCACAAACCTCCTAGACAAAAATATCTATGTCAACTTGATGGGCATAATTTGTCATAAACACGAAATGCAACAACTAGTTTTAAAAGAGAATATACCACATCCGAATCATAACAAGGACGAGGGCCGACGGGGACGGATATCAAAACCATGGCACTATGTATAACAAACAACGTACGGGTAAGATAATTATACGAGTAACTATATATCCAAATCACACAAACATCAATTTGGTAATGTAAAACATTCATGAACAAGAGGCTCACCACAAGGTGGTGCCGGCGACGGAACGGTGCGGGCGATCGACTGTGGTTACGACGGAGATTTAGAAGGCACTAAGTAAACCACACCTACATATGCAAACTAAGTGTTATTTTTGACCTCAGATTGCATATAAATCAAATACTAGCACATATATTTCCTCCCAAATTACTAAACTCATAAATTAATCACTATACAAAGCATTGCAAGAGCTAATCTAGCAATGAGAGATGAAAGGACAAAGTTGCTAACCTTTGTGATCATTTGAATGGATGGGGGCCTTCAAATCTTGACAAATTTTGGGCAAAATGTGTGATGAGCTCGAGAGGAAGAGGGGAAGAACAGAGAGGAGAGGGGAAAGGGGAAGAACAGAGCGAGCTCGGGTGGACGAAGGGTTTATGTAGGACGACCTTTAGCACCGGTTCGTGCCACGAACCGGTACTAAAGGTGCTGGAGGGGCCCCGGACTGACAACATCCTGCCACCACTTACTTTAGTACCGGTCCGTGGCACGAACCGGTGCTAAAGGTCGGCCACGAACCGGTACTAATGAAAGCGGCCGGCTAGCCGTTGGAACCGGCACTAATGCACACATTAGTGCCGGCTCAAAAGCAAACCGGCACTAATGTGCTTGACATTTGACCCTTTTTCTACCAGTGGAACCAGGTCTTCTTTTTGTTTTTTACCCCAGCAAAAGTAGTTCATTCATGAACTATGCCAAAGAAAAGTTTATTCATGAACTTCATCACTTGGTCATCTAAACTACAGAGAGAGGAAATCATGTATGTCATCTGTCCATAGGAGCTGGATATGTAGATTTATCCTATTTTAAGAATTGTAACAGAAACATCTTGTAAGTGAAAATAGAGTTATCATAAAAAGAGAACAAAGAGCAGCTTTGAATATAACATGTCCACTGCAGAAATTCAGTTACCATGTTCTGCGCACAAATTCAGTTAAAAAGTTAAGTGCCCAAATTCGGTTAACACTGCAGCAGATAAAAAATTCAGTTAAGTGCCAATAAAACAAATAATTATCACTTGCCAATACAACACATAATGTGCAGATAACATTTGAAGTTAAAGAATCCAGTCACATAATGTGCAACATATTCAGTTAACTGTTGCAAACATATTCAGTGTATGCAGTCTAACAAAAATTCAGTAAACATCTCGAACTCCAACCTTACTGAACAAATTGATCAGCGAACATCTTAGCGAATCTGTGCCTAAAACGATTGATCTGTTGTTTTGATCTTACTTTTTCACACATAAAGCTTCCTCGTTCTTAACCCCCAGTAAAACCCTAGCTTGAATTGCCAAACAGGAGAACTAGATCCTACAAATGTAATGCATACAGCAAAAATCATTTACTCACAATGCATACGTGAATGAATTAATTGTGATCGCGCCACCATACAGGAACCATACCTTGGTGATAGGCGGCACAGAAAAGACAGCGGGGAGCAGAGGAGAGAAACGAGACAAAGAAGAGAAGATACTAACCATATGACGGCGCTGCTTCACCCGGACGTCGACAACGCGGGTCGTCCATCTCCTCTGACGACGGCCGCCGTGGCGCACCGCCTCTCCGTATCCGCCTCAGAATGGTCAGGAGATGAAGCGGTTAGGAGACACGCGGCGGCCACAAATAGACAAGATTTGAGGGGGGTTTGGGCAAAAAAGTCGCTCACGTGTCGCTCTGAAACAGTGCAGCTCGCTGACAGTGGACCCATACATGCCGAATACGCATGCGCTAGAACAGAGCGACCGTATTTGAACCAAATAACAAGTTGTATGACCGAAAAAACGTATTATCAAAGATCTAGCACAAAACTGCACATTCGACACAAGTTTAGTGACTACCAGTGATATTACCTCGATAATTTTCTTTCAAGAGGGGTGGTACCGAGAACAGATCACTTTCTAGCTAACGAACTAACACTGCCAAATTTAGAGACAAATCAAGATGATCAGCGCGTTACAAGATTGTTACGTGCCCGCGTCCCCGTGTCCGTGTGACGCTTACTCGCTCTGCTCTAGTGGCCAAGTGGCATTTCAGCTCAACTGCTCACGTATATAATCCATGAGCGCTCAAGCTAATTCTCGCATCGATCCTCGCCTGGTCGTCTCCGTCCTGTGGAGCTAGCTCGTTGGCTCATGGAGTTCGTCGCCTTGACCGTGACAGTGCCCGAATACGTGCCCGACGAGCGGGGCTTCGAGGCTCACAGCCGCCGGCACAGCACTAGCGGGGCCTTCTTCGCCAGGTCACGGCCGGAGCAGAATGCCGCTGCCGACGATGCCGTGAGGGCTGCCGGCTGCTTCTCCGGCTTCGACCCGGCGTCAGACGAGGCCATAGCTGCCCTGCGCGTGCCGGCGGCGGGCGAGATGAGGGAGGACGGTTGCGCGGTGTGCCTCGAGGACTTCGAGGGTGGCGGCGACGACAAGCTCAGGGCCATGCCCTGCTCTCACTGCTTCCACCAGCGCTGCATCTTCCGGTGGCTATCGGTCAGCCGGGTCTGCCCCTGCTGCCGCTTCCCGCTGCCGTCCGCCGACGAGCAGCGCCTCCTAGTCCTGGACGAGCAGGCGACGGGCCCCAACGCCCGAGCTGAAACCAACTGACGATTAATTTGTTGATTTATGTATCTATCTATTGACAAATTAAGGATCAACATGGACTGGTTCGGGGCCATGATGCGATTTATTAAGAAATGAAGAAATGGTTACATGAACAAGGGTCTCTGTTCTACATCCTTTTCAGGCCAATCAGCATGGGCGCGTTACACACTAGACCTAATTACCCAGTTAAGGAAAGGAGGAATATTAGCAAAAAAATGTACATAGTCTATGAACAATCCCCAGAGAACCAAAATTCGTCGCGCCATCGATCTCGGACAGAAAGAACGATCCAACAATCCTGTTCCTTCAGCCAGTCTTCGGTGGGGAGGTGCCAAGAAGTGATCACTGCACGTCCTCAGTGAAGGCCCTGTAGATGAAGTCCCTGAACCTCTTGCAGTACTGCTTGGGGTCGACGGCCGATATGGAGTTGGGATCATACAGCTGAGATTTGTAGGCGTGCTCCAGCTTCTTGCTGATGTCGTAGTCTTGCAGGATGTCGATGATGCCGAAGAAGAGGACCACCTCCCGAAATTCTCCCGTGGGTTCACCGATGAGCGGCGACTCACTCTCGGGGTTCCGCACAACATTCTCCACCCTCGACTGCATGGCGATCCCCAGTTTCGCTTTCCTGCAAAGATCACAGCATGTTGTAAGACTTGGAAGATTCTTCAGCTGAGAGAAGTGATCTTTCAGTTGGTAGTTGGTTTGTAAGCACCGCTTAGTTGTTCAGGAACAGGGTGGTACCATGTTCAACTGAAGAAGTGCATCACATTGATTTACCTTTTCTAAAATGCCTAGGTGTCTTACATTTATACTATTTACTAAACCCAATATTGTCATGTCATCAATAATTTAAAAAAAATGGTAGCGAGCAGGTACATTGGAATGGGGAACATACTTATTTTGCTCAGAATCTTCAGCACCACCGTTGTCAGCATTGCCGTTAACTGTAACAGCAAAGAAGGAGACAATTTTTCAGGCTATTTCCCAGAGTAGTGTTAAACGTGCAGTCATAAGAAACGAAGTATTCCATGGGGGATCATATCCTTACGTCGATCTTTGAAGTGAATGCCAACCAAAAGACTATAGTCCATGATCCTCTCCTGCTCTAGTAACTCACAATCTTTGTCCACTTGCCTGGTAATTAAGAAGCACAAACCATGATACAATGGATGTTAAGTCTCACTTTGTGTTTCCTCTCACGTTTTTAAGAACTTCCCATAGGGCTTGCTTTGCATTTTTGTAATATTTAAGGCATATGAGAATACTACTAGTATTCCATCATAACCGGATGACACAACAAAGCATGTGCACGCAATTCAACATATGTAGACATTCACCTGCAAAACTCCTGGAACCAAGATCCTCCTAACCGGAAAATGAAATTGAGATCAAGATCCTTCAAAGTGGTGTGCTCATCGATTTGATCGAGGGGCTTGTCAGTCATGCGACCTTGTGACGATCCTTTCAAATCGAAACGACGATGAATCCCATAGTGAGAGCAGAAGAGATTCCCCATTATGACAAACCGAACCTGAATGAAGTAGCCACAAAAGATGAGCAGATGCTCAGGCATATTTCATCCTTGGTGGTCATTCTTCAATGAATTCATGTATTTTCAGTGTATCCAAACCTTTTTCTGAATAGCTCCAGTGATTTTAACACAGTGCAGGCCAAAGAACTTGGTCACTAGGGTATGTTCAAAATTGCGAACATGCTTATAATAGGCTGGAAGCATCCTAAGAAGCACCTGATCATCATAACACACAAACCACAAAATCAGATCTTAAAATGACATGTTCAATGATATCTTAATTTTGAAAGCTAGCTAACTGATTGAGGCGAGGAGTGAACAAAGTTATAAGGAGCCTACTTTAACTTCTGATTTCTTCATGGTCTTGATCATGTACTTGTCATCGTTGGTGAGGTAGAAGAAGCTTCCACTCTTTCCGGGTGACGATAGTTCCCGAAGCGCGTCGTCACCGCAAATGGAGATCATGTAGTCTGCTGGGTCGACGTCAAAGAGCTTGCGCAATGTCCTGGAGTGAAATCGCACAAGAACAAAAATGATAATATCATCATATAAATTGCTTCTCATGCACAGATGGCAAGCACCCCCTCAGTCCTCGAAAGCTGATCTTTTGGGCATTTCGTGCGGTCTTCAAGATGTAACTCTGACCATTAAAGTTATTGAAGTATATAATTACAAAATACTTAAACCCATTATAGTTTATGAAAGTTATTTTCAAGACAAATCGATTTGGACAAGTCAAGTGATACATTATTTACATAATGTCATCATGTATAACTAAATAGGTGATTAAAGTTCTAAAAGTCGGGCCATCAGTAGGACCAAAATGTCATCATCTATAACTAAATAGGTGATTAAAGTTCTAAAAGTTGGGCCATTAGTAGGACCAAAATGTCATCATGTATAACTAAATAGGTGATACTCACTAACATAGTTCCATCAAGATGCAAGCAGTCACCTCAACATGCAACCATGCATTGATACAATCTTTTAATTATATTTTGCTAATTATATTCAATAATTTTTTTTTGCTAAATATTTAATATATTTTTTACAAGTACACAATAAATAAAAACAACAAATCATGTGTATTTTCGGTTTCAGTTTTCTTATTGTCGATCCAACTATATAAATATCTCAGACAACTAAATCCCATTGAAATATATTGCAACTGATTCCGAAGCTACATGTGGGGTATTTAATAAGTACTCCCTCTGTCCCAAAATATAAGAACGTTTTTAACATTACACTAGTGCCAAAAACGTTCTTATATTATGGGACGGAGGGAGTATTTTTAAAGACTCGTGGTAGTACTATTATTGTTGTACTAGTTAATGATGAGCACTGATATAATCAATCTAAGGGTTCTCACTTGTAACAAACTTACGGTCATTTCAGTAGGCACCCCACAATTTGCATATGGTTGAAAAATATTTCGGTGGCACGCGAATTCAAAGGAAACCTAAATTTTCTCAAAACATGCTTGGATGCAGTCAATATTGGTCATTTGATCAAATTGAAAAGTGAAAAAGGAAATCCGAAAGTTGGAACCATTTCGGACCTGAAGACCAGTGGGCAATAGTCCTTCCACCGGAAATCGCATGACTGGTGAGGCGGCGTGTGCTTGGATCCTTCAGGAGGAAACCTGCTCCACACCTTCTCCTTGGGGTCAAACGCCGACGATTTGAGATCCAGCGAGTTGGGCGCCGAATGCCTCCCCACGGCATGCCTGATCGAACCCCAAAGAAATTCAGTTCTTTTCCTCTCAATGCGATCGAGAGAGAGAGAGAGAGAGAGAGAGAGAGAGAGAGAGAGAGAGAGAGAGAGAGAGAGAGAGGGCGGCGGCGCACCTGATGCCAAGCTGGAGGTTGAGCATGAGCTCGTAGTTCTTGTGCCCCTTGGATATGGTCTCCCCCTGCTTCTTGGCCGGCTTGGGCGGCGCGCGCATGCACGACGTCGCCCGCAGCCACGCCCTTTCCACGGACGCCGCCCTGGCCTGGGCCTCCTCGCTGCTGAGGCTGGTCTGGGCCTGTGCCTGGGCCTGGGCCTGCGCCTGCGCATGGGCCTCCTCCCCCTCGGCGGCGAGGTCCATGTCAATCGACGACACGCTGCTCCCCCTGTGCGCGCCGGACCTCCTCCCTTGGATTTGCTCCGGCTCCGGCGGCCGCCACACCGGCTTCTTCAGCACCGCCTCCACCCCGGGCCACGTCACGATCTTCTCCGACGGCAGCAGCGACGCTGCCTTGCCCTCCGTCACCGCCAGCTCCTCCAGCAGCTTCGTGATCGCCTCCCGCGGCTCCCGCGGCGGCATCGGCACGGCCGGCCCGCCGGACGGCGGGTAGAACACGCCGCCCATTGCGTTCGTCTCGCCGGACTCCTGCTGGCACCACACGCCGATGTACATGCCGCCGTCCGCCCACCGGAACGTGCCCTGCCCCTTGGGCTTGGCGTCCTCCCACGCGCCGTCGTACCGGTCCCCGTCGGCCCATATCACGGTGCCGCACCCGTGCATCTCCCCGGCGCGCCACGTGCCGATGTACTCGTGCCCGTACCGCCAAATGTACCTGCCGTGTCCGTCCTGCCGCCCGTCGCGCCAGTGGCCGTCGTAGACGTCGCCGTTGGCGTAGGCCTGCGTGCCGCGCCCGTGCCGGAAGTTGTTGGCCCAGTGGCCCGCGAACGTGTCCCCGAACTCGCCGATGTAGGTGCCGTGGCCGTGCATGTACCCGCCGGCGAGGTCGCCCTCGTAGGTGGCGCCGGAGGGCCAGGAGAACTTGCCGCGCCCGGACGCGCGCCCCTGGCGCCATGATCCCTCGTACATGCTGCCGTCCGTCCATAAAAACTTGCCGGAGCCGTCCGGGAGATCGCCGCGCACGCTGCCCTGGTAGAAGTCGCCGCTGGGGAGCAGCTGCTCCGAGTGGGTCTCCGGGCCCGCCTCCTCGTCGTCGTCTTCCTCCTCCTCCTCGTCGGTGTCTTCCTCATTGTCCTCGATGTCGCCGCCGCCCGTGGCATCGTCGTCGTTTTCGACGACGTCGTAGCCGTAGATGGTGTTGGAGGAGGCGACGGAGAGGGCGACCGCGGGGTCGCCGTCGAGGGCGGGGCTGGTGGCGGGGAAGACGGAGCTGCCGCGGCGGATGGCCATGGTGGTGTTAAGCTTGCGGATGCCCGCCTCCCACAGCCGGCTGGCCGGAGGCGGGAGCTGGTTCATCTTGGCCCCCGACATGGTGGCGTGACGTGACATGTACGTAGTGATCGATCGAGTAGAGTTATGTTGTGTTATTAGCAACTAAAACAAGAAGAAGGATGCGCGCTGCAACGAGAACGAGGTCATGGTCAGGACGACGTCGGAGGAGGAAGCCATGGCGAGTGTTTTGGGCGAGGGACGCCGGAGAGGGAAATTAATGCTGGAGGCTGGGAGGAGTTGTCGGGGAGGAGGAGAGCTGGACATTTGTACGGAGGCCAGGCGTTGAAACTTCATCTTTTTAAAGCATTGTCTTACTTAACATGCACTCGTGCATATATTATGGACGACAAATCTGCCATGCTCTCGCCTCTTTGGCTGAGAGATGGGTGTCGATCGACATGCAACTGATACGGACATACCACATGATGGGTAGAAAGTTCTTTTCTGATGTCATTTAACACTGTTAAGGCTTAAAATGGACTAAAGTGTCATAAAGGGCATAAATTTAGACTCATTGTTATACAGGAAAAAATATATTTTTCAGTGCCAATGAGAAAACAAAATGTAAGCCAGTGGTTAAATAAGGAATTCTCTCATATATCTACCCCTGGCGCAGAAAAAAGTGATCTTAACGTTGTTCATGCTCTTCGCATGGTGGATTTGGAAGCAACAAATTGTTACTATCCTGGATGATGACTTGATGAGAGGCCGGGCATTGCTAGTGTACTGTTCATAGGTTGGGGTCCTGCTAATTGAGTTGTTTTTTTTCTATCAAGCAAGATACAAATATGTCTTTTGTTTAGAAGAAGAAGATGAAAACCACGCATTTCTGATCGTGTATGCTGTATGGATTCTGATCATGCTAGAGCAACACGTGTCCTATGATTTCTCATCGTCGGATGGTGGCCGCTGGTCGGAGAAGTGGATCAAAAATGGAAGGCATGCAAACGGCCAAAAAAGGAAACCATGCATGCATGTAGAAGCGGCCAAAAGGAGAAACCATGCCAAACTGAGACTTGGACAACACATTGCTCCTGGTGGTTGTTAACGATGGAGAAAAGTCTCACTTTTGGACCATAAAGTATTTTCTGTCAGTACGTCTTGGGATTAATCGGGGATGATATATCAAAACTAAATTGGAGTAAATCACATAAATCACTCGAAGAATTCACTCTGATGAACGCCCTATTCACTTTTGCTGTAGCAGCTATTATGATGTTCTGCTTGTGCTCTTGTTCTTGTTTTAGCTGTTTCGCTTTTGTCAAACCTGATGCCTGGTGTAGTAGGTCTAGCTCGTCTTAATTTTTTTGTGTTATCAGGTTTTTGTTCCACAATGATTGTGCTGATTGTGGGCAATGCGGGGTGGGTTTTCTGATAGTGACACATCTCGCTCTCCCCCCTTCCCGTCCTCTATTATCTCTGTCAGACATTGTATTCCTGTTATGCTGAGTAATAGAAAGGAGATTAGCCCAGTTAAAAAAATAAATCAAAGGACGCATGTCAAATTTGCATGCAACGGACAACCCCTTCTTTCACCGGCCCAATAGTTTCGAAGAGCACGTAACACTATTGCATAATCCCAATGAGCAATAAGAGGGTGACTTCTTGCTGGCCAAAAGAAGAAAAAAGTAACTCGCAAAAAAAGAAGAAAAAAATATGAATACTTGTTCGGATGCATCCATGCATGTATCTGAATGTGATGTCAACAAGAAGAAGGTAGTTTTTTAGCTCCTCATTAACAACAAATTGAATATTTACGAGAGAAATGTTGCAGATGAAAAGCTTTTTTCCCACCAGATTATTGTTGTGTCTTGTGTGGAAATTGTGTTATGGAGACCAGAGATCATGGTTCTTCCAATGCGCTTTTGTTGCTGAGTGCTGTAGATATCTTTGTCCGGATTAGACATTTTCTGAAACGTCAATTCAAGATCAAATCCAGGCAAGTACCATTTGCTAGGGATATTATTATACTTGCTCCATAGGCTATCTGGCTGACAAGGAATGACTTTATATTCAATGGTTCAGCCCAATATTTGCTCCCGCAGAGCAAAATTCAAAGAGGAAATTCTTCTCCTAACACACATATCTACTCAAGATGCAGATTTCAACACTTCGCTATTGCCTTCACATAATTGTAAATAGTTTCTTTCCTTTTACTTTTCTTTCTTGTTAGCTATCTTAGCTGCTTTTTCTATGAACGTACTGTTTTATATATACTTTTTTTGTAAAAACACAATAGAGAGAAATCTCTTCTGGTTCCCTAAAAAAAGAACAAGAAGTAATACCAGTACCACTACACCCATTTTCAGTTCTTGTTTGGTTAGCTTATTGTGTGAGATTATCGATCCACTTGTCCACCAAACCTTTCCTATACCGATGACTTAGATGGGTACTGATTCTAGCGCCCCGGTTGACGCCTCACTGACGGCTCAGACCGGGAGGTCGGTGTCCCCCGTCGCTTCTGACTCAGTCAGGCATACGGCAGGCGGCCACAGCCCGACCGGAGTCGCTCTGGAGGACGTGATCGCTTTTGGAGTTATTCCGGATCCTATGTCTGGTGACAGGCGTTTTAGTCACCCGATTCAGGACCAGCCGGACGTGGATGACATACAGATGGGGCGCGCTATGAGGGCCGCCAAGCTTCAAGAAATCGAAGTTCATACAGGTATGTCGGTTAATACAAGTTGTTCAATTCTTCACTTTTCTGAGCATGATATTATTGATAAAGCCAGTAACTTAGGGATCTCTCTTGGTAGTAATGACAAAGAAACCGCAAAATCAATAAATGATCTACTAGACTTAGAGACGGATAGAGCTGTGGATTTAATAAGATATTTAGCAGCGGTAAAACCTATGAATGAAGCAGATATCAATGATCTTGGAGTAACTGCGCTTCAGAGTCTTTGTGGGGATTTAGTCCCCACGGAGGGCTTAGAGGCCTAAGAGGAGGATATGGTTTCAGAGGGGTATTTGGCCCCTTTGCAGCTAGAGGCCACTCCTGACACCAGTGCTCAACATGTTGAGGAGATGAAGGATAAACCAAAAAAACCTGGAAGAGGAAGGTTTATCCTACATCAGCAGTGCGTCGGAGTGCGAGAGTTAAACTAAAGAAAAAAATTCCATGATGAAATATGAAAGGGATATTCTGGAATAGCAGAGGTCTAGCGGACTTGGCTAAAAGGAGATTCCTTAGCGATACATCAGTAGAACAAAAATTAGATTTTACGGCTTTATTGGAGATGGGTAGAGATAATTTCACCCCTCCCCCACAGTTTCTCAACACCATTTCAGGGGGGGGGTTGATTTTGACCGGTACCGTCTACCTCCAAGGGGTTGATCCGGAGGGATCCTACTTGGGGTGAAGTGCGAAACTTTAGAAGTGCTGAGTGTGGTCCACGGTGATTTTGCTGTCAAATTCCGTGTAAGATCGAAAATTGACGGCTTCCAATGGGCTTTGGTGGCCATATATGGTGCGGTGCAGCCAAAGCTTAAACCTGACTTCCTCGCAGATCTGGTGAGAATTTGTCGGGATGAAAGGTTGCCCATCTGGTTGGGGGAGATTTTAATATCATTAGAAGAGAAGAAGGAAAAGATAATGACAACTTCGATGGAAGATGATCATTCATGTTTAATATGATAATTGAAAGTCTTGATTTGAGGTAAATTGACCTCACTGGTAGGAAATTTCACGTGGGCCAATTATTTACCAATTCCTACTTACGAGAAATTTGACAGGGTTCTCACTAGTGTTGAGTGGGAACATAAATTTCCACTCGTTATGGTTCAGGCCTTACAGAGGGCCATCTCTGATCATACCCCATTACTGGTTGATTCCAGGGAAGCGACCCATGTGGGAAACAAAAATACTTTCTCTTTTGAATTAGGATGGTTTGAGAGGGAGGGCTTCATGGAGCTCATTGCGGCCGAATGGGCCAGGTGAAGGAAATATGCCCTAGAGGCAATAATAAAGTTATTATTTATTTCCTTATATCATGATAAATGTTTATTATTCATGCTAGAATTGTATTAACCGGAAACATAATACATGTGTGAATACATAGACAAACATAGTGTCACTAGTATGCCTCTACTTGACTAGCTCGTTGATCAAAGATGGTTATGTTTCCTAGCCATTGACATGAGTTGTCATTTGATTAACGGGGTCACGTCATTGGGAGAATGATGTGATTGACTTGACCCATTCCGTTAGCTTAGCACTCGATCGTTTAGTATGTTGCTATTGCTTTCTTCATGACTTATGCATGTTCCTATGACTATGAGATTATGCAACTCCCGTTTACCGGAGGAACACTTTGTGTGCTACCAAACATCACAACGTAACTGGGTGATTATAAAGGTGCTCTACAGGTGTCTCCGAAGGTACTTGTTGGGTTGGCGTATTTCGAGATTAGGATTTATCACTTCGATTGTCGGAGAGGTATCTCTGGGCCCACTCGATAATGCACATCACTATAAGCCTTACAAGCATTGTAACTAATGAGTTAGTTGCGGAATGATGTATTACGGAACGAGTAAAGAGACTTGTCGGTAACGAGATTGAACTAGGTATTGAGATACCGACGATCGAATCTCGGGCAAGTAACATGCCGATGACAAAGGGAACAACGTATGTTGTTATGCGGTTTGACCGATAAAGATCTTCGTAGAATATGTGGGAGCCAATATGAGCATCCAGGTTCCGCTATTGGTTATTGACCGGAGACGTGTCTCGGTCATGTCTACATTGTTCTCGAACCCGTAGGGTCCGCACGCTTAAAGTTTGATGACGGTTATATTATGAGTTTATGTGTTTTGATGTACCGAAGGTAGTTCGGAGTCCCGGATGAGATCGGGGACATGACGAGGAGTCTCGAAATGGTCGAGACGTAAAGATTGATATATTGGACGACTATATTCGGACATCGGAAAGGTTCCGAGTGATTCGGATATTTTTCGAAGTACCGGAGAGTTACGGGAATTCATATTGGGCCTTAATGGGACGGGAAAGGAGAGAAAGGCCTCAAAAGGTGGCCGCACCCCTCCCCATGGTCTGGTCCAAATTGGACTAGGGAAGGGGGGCGCCCCCTTCTTTCCTTCTCCTTTTCCCTTCCCTTTTTCCTATTCCATGTGGGAGGAGGAATGCTACTAGGACTAGGGAGTCCTAGTAGGACTCCATACTTCTAGCGCGCCCTAAGGGCTGGCCGGCCTCCCCTCCTCCATCCTTTACATACGGGGGCAGGGGGGCACCTCTAGACACAACAATTGATCTCTTGGATCTCTTAGCCGTGTGCGGTGCCCCCCTCCACCATAATCCACCTCGATAATATTGTAGCGGTGCTTAGGCGAAGCCCTGCGTCGGTAGAACATCATCATCGTCACCACGCCGTCGTGCTGACGGAACTCTCCCTCAAAGCTCGGCTGGATCGGAGTTCGAGGGACGTCATCGAGTTGAACGTGTGCAAAACTCGGAGGTGCCGTGCGTTCGGTACTTGATCGGTCGGATCGTGAAGACGTACGACTACATCAACCGCGTTGTGCTAACGCTTCCGCTTTCGGTCTACGAGGGTACGTGGACAACACTCTCCCTTCTCGTTGCTATGCATCACCATGATCTTGCGTGTGCGTAGGAAATTTTTGAAATTACTACGTTCCCCAACAGTGGCATCCGAGCCTGGTTTTATGCGTTGATGTTATATGCACGAGTAGAACACAAGTGAGTTGTGGGCGATATAAGTCATACTGCTTACCAGCATGTCATACTTTGGTTCGGCGGTATTGTTGGATGAAGCGGCCCAGACCGACATTACGCGTACGCTTACGCGAGACTGGTTCTACCGACGTGCTTTGCACACAGGTGGCTGGCGGGTGTCAGTTTCTCGAACTTTAGTTGAACCGAGTGTGGCTACGCCCGGTCCTTGCGAAGGTTAAAACAACACCAACTTGACAAACTATCGTTGTGGTTTTGATGCGTAGGTAAGAACGGTTCTTGCTCAGCCCGTAGCAGCCACGTAAAACTTGCAACAACAAAGTAGAGGACGCCTAACTTGTTTTTGCAGGGCATGTTGTGATGTGATATGGTCAAGACGTGATGAGATATAAGTTGTTGTATGAGATGATCATGTTTTGTTAAAGTTATCGGCAACTGGCAGAAGCCTTATGGTTGTCTCTTTATTGCATAAGATGCAAGCGCCAAATAATTGCTTTACTTTATCGCTATGCGATAGCAATAGTTGCAAGAGAAATAGTTGGCGAGACGACCATGTGATGACACATTGATACAGATCAAGATGATGGAGATCATGGTGTCATGCCGGTGATGATGGAGATCATGACGATGCTTTGGAGATGGAGATCAAAGGCACAATATGATGATGGCCATATCATGTCACATATTATGATTGCATGTGATGTTTATCTTTTATAGATCTTATCTTGCTTTGATTGACGGTAGCATTATAAGATGATCTCTCACTAAATTATCAAGGTATAAGTGTTCTCCCTGAGTATGCACCGTTGCGAAAGTTCTTCGTGCTGAGACACCACGTGATGATCGGGTGTGATAGGCTCTACATTCAAATACAACGGGTGCATAACAGTTACACATGCGGAATACTCAGGTTAAACTTGACGAGCCTAGCATATAACAGATATGGCCTCGGAACACTAAGACCGAAAGGTCGAGCGTGAATCATATAGTAGATATGATCAACATAGTGATGTTCACAATTGAAACTACTCCATCTCACGTGATGATCGGACATGGTTTAGTTGATATGGATCACGTGATCACTTAGAAGATTGGAGGGATGTCTATCTAAGTGGGAGTTCTTTAAGTAATATGATTAATTGAACTTTAATTTATCATGAACTTAGTCTTGGTAGTATTAGCATATCTATGTTGTAAATCAATAGCTCGCGTTGTTGCTTCCCTATGTTTATGTTCCTAGAGAAAACTAAGTTGAAAAATGTTAGTAGCAATGATGCGGATTGGATCCGTGATCTGAGGTTTATCCTCATTGCTGCACAGAAGAATTATGTCCTTGATGCACCGCTAGGTGACAGACCTATTGCAGGAGCAGATGCAGACGGTATGAACGTTTGGCTAGCTCAATATGATGACTACTTGATAGTTTAGTGCACCATGCTTAACAACTTAGAATCGGAACTTCAAAGACGTTTTGAACGTCATGGACCATATGAGATGTTCCAGGAGTTAAATTTAATATTTCAAGCAAATACCCGAGTTGAGAGATATGAAGTCTCCAACAAGTTCTATAGCTAAAAAATGGAGGAGAATAGCTCAAGCAGTGAGCATGTGCTCAGATTGTCTGGGTACTACAATCGCTTGAATCAAGTGGGAGTTAATCTTCCAGATAAAATAGTGATTGACAGAATTCTCTAGTCACAATCACCAAGTTAGTAGAACTTCATGATGAACTATAGTATGCAAGGGATGACGAAAGTAATTCCCGAGCTCTTCGCGATGCTGAAATCGATGAAGGTAGAAATCAAAGAAAGAGCATCAAGTGTTGATGGTTAACAAGACCACTAGTTTCAAGAAAAGGGCAAAGGGATAGAAGGGGAACTTCAAGAAGAACGGCAAGCAAGTTGCTGCTCAAGTGAAGAAGCCCAAGTCTGGACCTAAGCCTGAGACTAAGTGCTTCTACTGCAAAGGGACTGGTCACTGGAAGCGGAACTGCCCCAAGTATTTGGCGGATAAGAAGGATGGCAAAGTGAACAAAGGTATATTTGATATACAGATTATTGATGTGTATTTTACTAGTGTTCATAGCAACCCCTCGGTATTTGATACTGGTTTAGTTACTAAGAGTAGTAACTCGAAACAGGAGTTGCAGAATGAACAGAGACTAGTTAAGGGTGAAGTGACGATGTGTGTTGGAAGTGGTTCCAAGATTGATATGATCATCATCGCACACTCCCTATACTTTCGGGATTAGTGTTGAACCTAAATAAGTGTTATTTGGTGTTTGCGTTGAGCATGAATATGATTTGATCATGTTTATTGCAATACGGTTATTCATTTAAGTTAAAGAATAATTGTTGTTCTATTTACATGAATAAAACCTTCTATGGTCATACACCCAATGAAAATGGTTTGTTGGATCTCGATCATAGTGACACACATATTCATAATATTGAAGCCAAAAAGATGCAAAGTTAATAATGATAGTGTAACTTATTTGTGGCACTGCCGTTTAGGTCATAATTGTGTAAAGCGCATGAAGAAACTCCATGCTGATGGTATTTTGGAATCACTTGATGCTTGCGAGCCATACCTTATGGGCAAGGTGACTAAGACTCCGTTCTCCGGAACAATGGAGCGAGCAACTGACTTATTGGAAATAATACATACAGATGTATGTGATCCGATGAGTGTTGAGGCTCGCGGCGGGTATCATTATTTTCTGACCTTCACAGATGATTTGAGCAGATATGGGTATATCTACTTGATGAAACACAAGTCTGAAACATTTGAAAAGTTCAAAGAATTTCAGAGTGAAGTGGAGAATCGTCGTAATAAGAAAATTAAAGTTTCCACGATCTGATCACGGACACGAATATTTGAGTTACGAGTTTGGTCTTCAATTAAAACAATGTGGAATAGTTTCACAAACTCATGCCGCCTGGAACACCACAGCGTAATGGTGTGTCCGAACGTCATAACAGTACTTTATTAAGATACGGTACAATCTATGATGTCTCTTACCAATTTACCACTATAATTTTGGGGTTATGCATTAGAGACAGCTGCATTCACGATTAATAGGGCACCATCTAAATCCGTTGAGACGACACCATATGAACTGTGTTTTGGCAAGAAACCCAAATTGTCATTTCTTAAAGTTTGGGACTGCGATGCTTATGTGAAAAAGTTTCAACATGATAAGCTCGAACCCAAATCGGAGAAGTAAATCTTCATAGGATACCCAAAAGAAACTATTGGGTACACCTTCTGTCACAGATCCGAAGGCAAGATATTCGTTGCTGAGAATGGATCCTTTCTAGAGAAGGAGTTTCTCTCGAAAGAAGTGAGTAGGAGGAAAGTAGAACTTGATGAGGTAACTGTACCTGCTCCCTTATTGGAAAGTAGTTCATCACAGAAATTTGTTCCTGTGACTACTACACCAATTAGTGAGGAAGCTAATGATGATGATCATGTAACTTCAGATCAAGTTACTACCGAACCTCGTAGGTAAACCAGAGTGAGATCTGCACTAGAGTGGTACGGTAATCCTGTTCTGGAGCTCATGTTACTTGACCATGACGAACCTGCGAACTATAAGGAAGCGATGATGAGCCCAGATTCCGCAAAATGGCTTGAGGCCATGAAATCTGAGATAGGATCCATGTATGAAAACAAAGTATGGACTTTGGTGGAATTGCCCGATGATCGGCAAGCCATTGAGAATAAATGGATCTTCAAGAGGAAGACGTACACTGATAGTAGTGTTACTATCTACAAAGCTAGAATTGTCGCAAAAAGGTTTTCGACAAGTTCAAGGTGTTGACTACGATGAGAGTTTCTCACTCGTATCTATGCTTAAGCCTGTCCGAATCATGTTAGCAATTGCCGCATTTTATGAAATCTGGCAAATGGATAAACAAAACTGCATTCCTTAATGGATTTATTAAAGAAGAGTTGTATATGATGCAACCAAAAGGTTTTGTCAATCCTGAAGGTGCTAACACAATATGCAAGCTCCAGCGATCCATCTATGGACTGGAGCAAGCATCTCGGAGTTGGAATATACGCTTTGATAAGTTGATCAAAGGATATAGTTTTATACAGACTTGCGGTGAAGCCTGTATTTACAAGAAAGTGAGTGGGAGCACTACAAAATTTCTGATAAGTATATGTGATTGACATATTGTTGATCGGAAATAATGTAGAATTATTCTGCAAAGCATAAAGGAGTATTTGAAAGGAGTTTTTCAAAGAAGGACCTCAGTGAAGCTGCTTACATATTAAGCATCAAGATCTATAGAGATAGATCAAGACGCTTGATAAGTTTTTTCAATGAGTACATACCTTGACAAGATTTTGAAGTAGTTCAAAATGGAACAGTCAAAGAAAGAGTTTCTTGCCTGTGTTACAAGGTGTGAAATTGAGTAAGACTCAAAGCCCGACCACGGCAGAAGATAGAAAGAGAATGAAAGTCATTCCCTATGCCTCAGCCATAGGTTCTATAAAGTATGCCATGCTGTGTACCGGATCTATAGCATACCCTACCACTGAGTTTGGCAAGGGAGTACAATAGTGATCTAGGAGTAGATCACTGGACATCGGTCAAAATTATCCTTAGCGGAATAAGGATATGTTTCTCGATTATGGAGGTGACAAAATGTTGGTCGTAAAGGGTTACGTCGATGAAAGTTTTGACACTAATCTAGATGACTCTAAGTCTCGGTCTAGATACATATTGAAAGTGGGAGCAATTAGCTAGAGTAGCTCTGTGCAGAGCATTGTAGACATAGAAATTTGCAAAATACATATGGATCTGAATGTGGCAGACCCGTTGACTAAACTTCTCTCACAAGGAAAACATGATCACACCTTAGTACTCTTTGGGTGTGAAACACATAGCGATGTGAACTAGATTATTGACTCTAGTAAACCCTTTGTGTGTTGGTCACATAACGATGTGAACTATGGGTGTTAATCACATGGTGATGTAAACTATTGGTGTTAAATCACATGGCGATGTGAACTAGATTATTGACTCTAGTGCAAGTGGGAGACTGAAGGAAATATGCCCTAGAGGCAATAATAAAGTTATTATTTATTTCCTTATATCATGATAAATATTTATTATTCATGCTAGAATTGTATTAACCGGAAACATAATACATGTGTGAATACATAGACAAACATAGTGTCACTAGTATGCCTCTACTTGACTAGCTCGTTGATCAAAGATGGTTATGTTTCCTAGCCATTGACATGAGTTGTCATTTGATTAACGGGGTCACGTCATTGGGAGAATGATGTGATTGACTTGACCCATTCCGTTAGCTTAGCACTCGATCGTTTAGTATGTTGCTATTGCTTTCTTCATGACTTATGCATGTTCCTATGACTATGAGATTATGCAACTCCCGTTTACCGGAGGAACACTTTGTGTGCTACCAAACGTCACAACGTAACTGGGTGATTATAAAGGTGCTCTACAGGTGTCTCCGAAGGTACTTGTTGGGTTGGCGTATTTCGAGATTAGGATTTGTCACTCCGATTGTCGGAGAGGTATCTCTGGGCCCACTCGGTAATGCACATCACTATAAGCCTTGCAAGCATTGTAACTAATGAGTTAGTTGCGGAATGATGTATTACGGAACGAGTAAAGAGACTTGCCGGTAACGAGATTGAACTAGGTATTGAGATACCGACGATCGAATCTCGGGCAAGTAACATACCGATGACAAAGGGAACAACGTATGTTGTTATGCGGTTTGACCGATAAAGATCTTCGTAGAATATATGGGAGCCAATATGAGCATCCAGGTTCCGCTATTGGTTATTGACCGGAGACGTGTCTCGGTCATGTCTACATTGTTCTCGAACCCGTAGGGTCCGCACGCTTAAAGTTCGTTGACGGTTATATTATGAGTTTATGTGTTTTGATGTACCGAAGGTAGTTCGGAGTTCCGGATGAGATCGGGGACATGACGAGGAGTCTCGAAATGGTCGAGACGTAAAGATTTATATATTGGACGATTATATTCGGACATCGGAAAGGTTCCGAGTGATCGGGTATTTTTCGGAGTGCCGGAGAGTTACGGGAATTCGTATTGGGCCTTAATGGTGAAGGAAATATGCCCTAGAGGCAATAATAAAGTATTATTTATTTCCTTGTATCATGATAAATGTTTATTATTCGTGCTAGAATTGTATTTACCGGAAACATAATACATGTGTGAATATATAGACAAACAGAGTGTCACTAGTATGCCTCTACTTGACTAGCTCGTTAATCAAAGATGGTTATGTTTCCTAGCCATAGACATAAGTTGTCATTTGATTAACGAGATCACCTCATTAGGAGAATGACGTGATTGACTTGACCCATTCCGTTAGCTTAGCACTCGATCGTTTAGTATGTTGCTATTGCTTTCTTCATGACTTATACATGTTCCTATGACTATGAGATTATGCAACTCCCGTTTACCGGAGGAACACTTTGTGTGCTACCAAACGTCACAACGTAAATGGGTGATTATAAAGGTGCTCTACAGGTGTCTCCAAAGGTACTTGTTGGGTTGGCGTATTTCGAGATTAGGATTTGTCACTCCAATTGTCGGAGAGGTATCTCTGGGCCCACTCGGTAATGCACATCACTATAAGCCTTGCAAGCATTGTGACTAATGAGTTAGTTGCGGGATGATGTGTTACGGAATGAGTAAAGAGACTTTCCGGTAATGAGATTGAACTAGGTATCGAGATACCGATGATCAAATCTCGGGCAAGTAACATACCGGTGACAAAGGGAACAACGTATGTTGTTATGCGGTCTGACCGATAAAGATCTTCGTAGAATATGTGAGAGCCAATATGGGCATCCAGGTCCCGCTATTGGTTATTGACCGGAGACGTGTCTCGGTCATGTCTACATAGTTCTCGAACCCGTAGGGTCCGCACGCTTAACGTTACGATGACAGTTTTATTGAGTTTTGATGTACCGAAGGAGTTCGGAGTCCCGGATGAGATCGGGGATATGACGAGGAGTCTCGAAATGGTCGAGATGTAAAAATCGATATATTGGACGACTATATTCGGACTTCGGAAAGGTTCCGAGTGATTCGGGTATTTTTCGGAGTACCGGAGAGTTACGGGAATTCGTATTGGGCCTTAATGGGCCATACGGGAAAGGAGAGAAAGGCCTCAAAAGGTGGCCGCACCCCTCCCCATGGTCTGGTCCGAATTGGACTAGGGAAGGGGGGCGCACCCTTCCTTCTATCTCCTTCCCCCTTCCCTTCTCCTACTCCCACAAGGAAAGGAGGAGTCCTACTCCCGGTAGGAGTAGGACTCCCCCCCTATGGCGCGCCTCTCCCCTTGGCCGGCTGCCTCCCCCTTGCTCCTTTATATACGGGGGCAGGGGGGCACCCCAGAGACACAACAATTGATCCTTGAGATCTCTTAGCCGTGTGCGGTGCCCCCCTCCACCATATTACACCTCGATAATACCGTTGCGGAGCTTAGGCGAAGCCCTGCGTCGGTGGAACATCATCATCGTCACCACACCGTCGTGCTGACAAAACTCTCCCTCAACACTCGGCTGGATCGGAGTTCGAGGGACGTCATCGAGCTGAACGTGTGTAGAACTCGGAGGTGCCGTGCGTTCGGTACTTGATCGGTCGGATCGTGAAGACGTACGACTACATCAACCGCGTTGTGATAACGCTTCCGCTGTCGGTCTACGAGGGTACGTGGACAACATTCTCCCCTCTCGTTGCTATGCATCACCATGATCTTGCGTGTGCGTAGGATTTTTTTTGAAATTACTACGTTCCCCAACAAATGGGCCATACGGGAAAGGAGAGAAAGGCCTCAAAAGGTGGCCGCACCCCTCCCCATGGTCTGGTCCGAATTGGACTAGGGAAGGGGGGCGCCCCCTTCTTTCCTTCTCCTTTTCCCTTCCCTTTTTCCTATTCCATGTTGGAGGAGGAATCCTACTAGGATTAGGGAGTCCTAGTAGGACTCCACAGTTCTGGCGCGCCCTAAGGGCTGGCCGGCCTCCCCTCCTCCATCCTTTATATACGGGGGCAGGGGGGCACCTCTAGACACAACAATTGATCTCTTGGATCTCTTAGCCGTGTGCGGTGCCCCCCTCCACCATAATCCACCTCGATAATATGGTAGCGGTGCTTAGGCGAAGCCCTGCGTCGGTAGAACATCATCATCATCACCACGCCGTCGTGCTGACGGAACTCTCCCTCAAAGCTCGGCTGGATCGGAGTTCGAGGGACGTCATCGAGTTGAACGTGTGCAGAACTCGGAGGTGCCGTGCGTTCGATACTTGATCGGTCGGATCGTGAAGACGTACGACTACATCAATCGCGTTGTGCTAAGGCTTCCGCTTTCGGTCTACGAGGGTACGTGGACAACACTCTCCCTTCTCGTTGCTATGCATCACCATGATCTTGCGTGTGCGTAGGAAATTTTTGAAATTACTACGTTCCCCAACACCAGGGACATGGGAGGGTCCTCTAATGTGGAGAGATGGCAAAAATAAAATTAGACATTTGCGCCAGTTTTTGAGAGGCTGGGCCAAACACCAAAGTGGTATATATAAAGCGAAAAAGGAAAGATTGACACGAATTATTGATGAACTTGATGTGAAAGCGGAATCCATCCTTCTTAATACTTCTAAGAGAGATATTAAGAATGAGGTCAAGAAGAAGTTGCAAGCACTTAGGAGAGAGGAGGAGATGAAATGGGCGCTTAGAGCAAATGTTTCTAAGATTGTCCAAGGGGATGATAATACACAATTCTTCCACATGATTTCTAATGGGAAGCATAGAAGTAAAAAGATAGTACAACTAGAACAAGATGAGGGTACAATTGTAGGACATGAGAACCTAAAACTGTACATCTCCGAATATTATAAGAAACTATTCAGAGCACCTGAAGAAAGTTTCGTATCTCTAGATGAGAGTGTGATCGGGGACATACCGCAACTCAACTTAGAATATAATGAGGTGTTGTCTGCCCCTTTCACTGAGAAAGAGGTTCAATGCTATAACACAAATGAAGCATAATAAAGCGCCCGGACCGGATGAGTTCCCAGCAGAATTTTATCAAAAATGCTGGCACATTATAAAGAGAGATCTTATGCCTATGTTCCCTGATTTGTTCTAAGGCCATTTAAATTTGTTTCACCTCAATTTTGGAACAATAACATTGTTGTCAAAGAAGGTGGAAGTTGTTCGCATTGAGCAGTTTAGACCGATATGTCTTCTCAATATAAGCTTTAAGATCTTTACAAAGGTTGGCACGAATAGGTTGACACAGATAGCCCATTTGGTTGTGCAACCAACTCAAACTGCTTTCATGCCAAGACGACAAATCCTAGAAGGGGTGGTAGTCCTACATGAAACATTGCACGAAATCCTTTCGAAGAAACTAGATGGGGGTTGTCTTCAAAGTGGATTTTGAAAAAGCGTATGATAAGGTCAAATGACCCTTCCTACAGCAAGCCTTACGTATGAAGGGGTTCAACGAAACCTGGAGACCTCAGGTGGATTCATTCATACAGAAAGGCAGTGTCGGGGTAAAGATCAATGATGACACATGTCATTATTTCCAGACACATAAGGGGTTACGACAGGGAGACTCCATGTCTCATGTGCTGTTTAACATTGTAGCGGATATGTTGGCAGTACTTATTAGTCGGGCTAAAGAGAGTGGCCAAGTAGGAAGTTTCGTCCCCCATCTTGAAGAGGGGGCCGTCTCTGTCCTACAATACGCTGACGATACTATTATTTTCATGGAACACGATCTTGCAAAAGCTCAGAATATGAAGCTTATCTTATGCCTTTCTGAGCAATTGTCTGTGCTAAAAATCAACTTCGATAAAAGTGAACTGTTCTGATTTGGGAGAGCTAAAGAAGAACAAGACGATTACAGAAACTTGTTCGGTTGTGAAATGGGATCCTTACCTTTTAGTTATCTAGGGATTCCAATTCATCATAGACAAACAAAGAATGGAAATGTACAGAAGATAGATTTAAAAAATAAGCTGCTGGAAGGGAAAGCTAATGTCTTACGGTGGACTGATCCATATTGAACTTCTTCAATATCTTGTCAAGGTACATACTTTGTGAAAGACCAATGAGGCGTCTTGATCTATCTCTATAGATCTTGATGCCTAATATATAAGCATCTTCTCCAAGGTCCTTCATTGAAAAACACTTATTCAAATAGGCCTTTATACTTTCCAAGAATTCTATATCATTTCCCATCAATAGTATGTCATCCACATATAATAAGAGAAATGCTACAGAGCTCCCACTCACTTTCTTGTAAACACAGACTTCTCCATAAGTCTGTGTAAACCCAAATGCTTTGATCATCTCATCAAAACGAATGTTCCAACTCCGAGATGCTTGCACCAGCCCATAGATGGAGCGCTGGAGCTTGCATACCTTGTTAGCATTCTTAGGATCGACAAAACCTTCCGGCTGCATCATATACAATTCTTCCTTAAGAAAGCCGTTAAGGAATGCCGTTTTGACGTCCATTTGCCATATCTCATAATCATAGAATGCGGCAATTGCTAACATGATTCGGACGGACTTCAGCTTCGCTACGGGTGAGAAAGTCTCATCGTAGTCAACCCCTTGAACTTGTCGATAACCCTTAGCGACAAGTCGAGCCTTATAGATGGTCACGTTACCATCCGCGTCCGTCTTCTTCTTAAAGATCCATTTATTTTCTATGGCTCGCCGATCATCGGGCAAGTCAGTCAAAGTCCATACTTTGTTTTCATACATGGATCCTATCTCGGATTTCATGGCTTCTAGCCATTTGTCGGAATCCGGGCCCGCCATCGCTTCTTCATAGTTCGAAGGGTCACCGTTGTCCAACAACATGATTTCCAGGACAGGGTTGCCGTACCACTCTGGTGCGGAACGTGTCCTTGTGGACCTACGAAGTTCAGCAGTAACTTGATCCGAAGCTTCATGATCATCATCATTAACTTCCTCCCCAGTCGGTGTAGGCACCACAGGAACATCTTCCCGCGCTGTGCTACTTTCCGGTTCGGAAGGGGTGACTATCACCTCATCAAGTTCCACTTTCCTCCCACTCACTTCTTTCGAGAGAAACTCTTTCACCAGAAAGGACCCATTCTTGGCAACAAAGATCTTGCCTTCGGATCTGAGGTAGAAGGTGTACACAATGGTTTCCTTAGGGTATCCTATGAAGACGCATTTTCCCGACTTGGGTTCGAGCTTTTCAGGTTGATGTTTCTTGACATAAGCATCGCATCCCCAAACTTTTAGAAACGACAGCTTAGGTTTCTTCCCAAACCATAATTCATACGGTGTCGTCTCAACGGATTTCGATGGAGCCCTATTTAAAGTGAATGCGGCAGTCTCTAAAGCATAGCCCCAAAATGAGAGCGGTAGATCGGTAAGAGACATCATAGATCGCACCATATCCAATAGAGTGCGATTACGACGTTCGGACACACCGTTTCACTGAGGTGTTCCAGGCGGCGTGAGTTGTGAAACGATTCCACATTTCCTTAAGTGCGTACCAAATTCGTGACTTAAATATTCTCCACCACGATCTGATCGTAAGAACTTTATTTTCCTGTCACGTTGATTCTCAACCTCACTCTCAAATTCCTTGAACTTTTCAAAGGTTTCAGACTTGTGTTTCATTAGGTAGACATACCCATATCTACTTAAGTCATCAGTGAGAGTGAGAACATAACGATATCCTCCACGAGCCTCAACACTCATTGGACTGCACACATCGGTATGTATGATTTCCAATAAGTTGGTCGCTCGCTCCATTGTTCCGGAGAACGGAGTCTTGGTCATCTTACCCGTGAGGCATGGTTCGCACGTGTCAAATGATTCGTAATCAAAAGACTACAAAAGTCCATCTGCATGGAGCTTCTTCATGCGTTCGACACCAATGTGACCAAGGCGGCAGTGCCACAAGTATGTGGGACTATCGTTATCAACTTTACATCTTTTGGTATTCACACTATGAATATGTGTAACATCACGTTCGAGATTCATCAAGAATAAACCATTGACCAGCGGGGCATGACCATAAAACATATCTCTCATATAAATAGAACAACCATTATTCTCGGATTTAAATGAGTAGCCATCTCGAATTAAACGAGATCCAGATACAATGTTCATGCTCAAAGCTGGCACTAAATAACAATTATTGAGGTTTAAAACTAATCCCGTAGGTAAATGCAGAGGTAGCATGCCGACGGCGATCACATCGACCTTGGAACCATTCCCGACGCGCATCGTCACCTCGTCCTTTGCCAGTCTCCGCTTATTCCGCAGCTCCTGTTTTGAGTTACAAATATGAGCAACCGCACCGGTATCAAATACCCAGGAGCTACTACGAGTACTGGTAAGGTACACATCAATTACATGTATTGTTGGAAATATGCCCTAGAGGCAATAATAAATGGTTATTATTATATTTCTTTGTTCATGGTAATTTTCTATTGTTCATGCTATAATTGTATTGTCCGGAAATAGTAATACATTTGTGAATACATAGACCACAACGTATCCCTAGTAAGCCTCTAGTTGACTAGCTCGTTGATCAACAAATAGTCATGGTTTCCTGACTATGGACATTGGATGTCATTGATAACGGGATCACATCATTAGGAGAATGATGTGATGGACAAGACCCAATCCTAAGCATAGCATAAAAGATCGTGTAGTTTCGTTTGCTAGAGCTTTTCCAATGTCAAGCATCTTTTCCTTAGACCATGAGATCGTGCAACTCCCGGATACCGTAGGGGTGCTTTGGGTGTGCCAAACGTCACAACGTAACTGGGTGACTATAAAGGTGCACTACGGGTATCTCCGAAAGTGTCTGTTGGGTTGGCACGGATCGAGACTGGGATTTGTCACTCCGTGTGACGGAGAGGTATCTCTGGGCCCACTCGGTAATGCATCATCATAATGAGCTCTATGTGACTAAGGCGTTAGTCACGGGATCATGCATTGCGGTACGAGTAAAGAGACTTGCCGGTAACGAGATTGAACAAGGTATTGGGATACCGACGATCGAATCTCGGGCAAGTAACATACCGATGGACAAAGGGAATTGTATACGTGATTGATTGAATCCTCGACATCGTGGTTCATCCGATGAGATCATCGTGGAACATGTGGGAGCCAACATGGGTATCCAGATCCCGCTGTTGGTTATTGACCGGAGAGGCGTCTCGGTCATGTTTGCATGTCTCCCGAACCCGTAGGGTCTACACACTTAAGGTTCGGTGACGCTAGGGTTGTAGAGATATGTGTATGCGGAAACCCGAAAGTTGTTCGGAGTCCCGGATGAGATCCCGGACGTCACGAGGAGTTCCGGAATGGTCCGGAGGCGAAGAATTATATATAGGAAGTCAAGTTTCGGCCACCGGGAAAGTTTCGGGGGTTACCGGTATTGTACCGGGACCACCGGAAGGGTCCCGGGGGTCCACCGGGTGGGGCCACCTATCCCGGAGGGCCCCGTGGGCTGAAGTGGGAAGGGAACCAGCCCCTAGTGCGCTGGGCGCCCCCCCATGGGCCTTCCCCCTGCGCCTAGGGTTGGAAACCCTAGGGCAAGGGGGCGCCCCACTTGCCTTGGGGGGCAAGGCACCCCCCTGGCCGCCGCCCCCCCACCAGATGGGGTTTTGGCCGGCGCCCCCCCCTCCCAGGGGGCCTATATAAAGGGGGGGAGGGAGGGCAGCAACATCTCAGCCTTGGGCGCCTCCCTCCTCCCCTGCTACACCTCTCTCTCTCTCGTAGAAGCTCGGCGAAGCCCTGCCGGCATCCCGCTACATCCACCACCACGCCGTCGTGCTGCTGATCTCCATCAACCTCTCCTTCCCCCTTGCTGGATCAAGAAGGAGGAGATGTTGCTGCACCGTACGTGTGTTAAACGCGGAGGTGCCGTCCGTTCGGCACTCGGTCATCGGTGATTTGAATCACGGTGAGTACGACTCCGTCATCCACGTTCATTGGAACACTTCCGCTCGCGATCTACAAGGGTATGTAGATGCACTCCTTTCCCCTCGTTGCTAGTATACTCCATAGATGCATCTTGGTGAGCGTAGGAAAATTTTAAAATTATGCTACGATTTTCAATAGTGGCATCATGCGCCAGGCCTATGCGTAGTTACTATGCACGAGTAGAACAAAAAGAAGTTGTGGGCGTTGATGTTGCCAATTCTTCTTGCCGCTACTAGTCGTTTCTTGTTTCGGCGGCATTGTAGGATGAAGCGGCCCGGACCGACCTTACACGTACGCTTACGTGAGACAGGTTCCAGCGACTGACATGCAATAGATGCATAAGGTGGCTAGCGGGTGTCTGTCTCTCCTACTTTAGTCGGAACGGATTCGATGAAAAGGGTCCTTATGAAGGGTAAATAGAAATTGGCAAATCACGTTGTGGTCATACGTAGGTAAGAAACGTTCTTGCTAGAAACCTACAAACCACGTAAAAACTTGCAACAACAATTAGAGGACGTCTAACTTGTTTTTGCAGCATGTGTTATGAGATGTGATATGGCCAGAAGATGTGATGAATGATATATGTGATGTATGAGATTGATCATATTCTTGTAATAGGAATCACGACTTGCATGTCGATGAGTATGACAACCGGCAGGAGCCATAGGAGTTGTCTTTATTATTTTGTATGACCTGCGTGTCATTAATAACGCCATGTAAATTACTTTACTTTGTTGCTAAACGCGTTAGCCATAGAAGTAGAAGTAATCGTTGGCGTGACGACTTCATGAAGACACAATGATGGAGATCATGATGATGGAGATCATGGTGTCATGCCGGTGACGAAGATGATCATGGTGCCCCGAAGATGGAGATCAAAGGAGCGTAATGATATTGGCCATATCATGTCACTATTTGATTGCATGTGATGTTTATCATGTTTTTGCATCTTATTTGCTTAGAACGACGGTAGTAAGTAAGATGATCCCTTATGATAATTTCAAGAAAAGTGTTCACCCTAACTGTGCACCGTTGCGAAGGTTCGTTGTTTCGAAGCACCACGTGATGACCGGGTGTGATAGATTCTAACGTTCGCATACAACGGGTGTTGACGAGCCTAGCATGTACAGACATGGCCTCGGAACACACGCAATACACTTAGGTTGACTTGACGAGCCTAGCATGTACAGACATGGCCTCGGAACACGGAGGGCTGAAAGGTCGAGCATGAGTCGTATAGAAGATACGATCAACATGGAGATGTTCAGCGATCTTGACTAGTCCGTCTCACGTGATGATCGGACACGGCCTAGTTAACTCGGATCATGTTTCACTTAGATGACTAGAGGGATGTCTATCTGAGTGGGAGTTCATTGAGTAATTTGATTAGATGAACTTAATTATCATGAACTTAGTCTAAAATCTTTACACTATGTCTTGTAGATCAAATGGCCAACGTTGTCCTCAATTTCAACGCGTTCCTAGAGAAAACCAAGCTGAAAGATGATGGCAGCAACTATATGGACTGGGTCCGGAACCTGAGGATCATCCTCATAGTAGCCCAGAAAGATTATGTCTTAGAAGCACCGCTAGGTGAAGCACCAATCCCTGAGAACCAAGACGTTATGAACGCTTGGCAATCACGTGCTGATGATTACTCCCTCGTTCAGTGCGGCATGCTTTACAGCTTAGAACCGGGTCTCCAAAAGCGTTTTGAGAAACATGGAGCATATGAGATGTTCGAGGAGCTGAAATTGGTTTTCCAAGCTCATGCCCGGGTCGAGAGATATGAAGTCTCCGACAAGTTCTTCAGCTGTAAAATGGAGGAGAATAGTTCTGTTAGTGAGCACATACTCAGAATGTCTGGGTTGCACAACCGCTTGACTCAGCTGGGAGTTAATCTTACGGATGACGCGGTCATTGACAGAATCCTTCAGTCGCTTCCACCAAGCTTCAAGAGCTTTGTGATGAACTACAATATGCAGGGGATGGAAAAGACCATTCCCGAGGTATATTCAATGCTGAAATCAGCGGAGGTGGAGATCAGAAAAGAACATCAAGTGTTGATGGTGAATAAAACCACAAAGTTCAAGAAGGGCAAGGGTAAGAAGAACTTCAAGAAGGACGGCAAGGGAGTTTCCGCGCCCAGTAAGCCAGTTGCCGGGAAGAAGTCGAAGAATGGACCCAAGCCTGAAACTGAGTGCTTTTATTGCAAGGGAAGTGGTCACTGGAAGCGGAACTGCCCCAAGTACTTAGCGGACAAGAAGGCCGGCAACACCAAAGGTATATGTGATATACATGTAATTGATGTGTACCTTACCAGTACTCGTAGTAGCTCCTGGGTATTTGATACCGGTGCGGTTGCTCATATTTGTAACTCAAAACAGGAACTACGGAATAAACGGAGACTGGCGAAGGACGAGGTGACGATGCGCGTCGGGAATGGTTCCAAGGTCGACGTGATCGCCGTCGGCACGCTACCTCTGCATCTACCCACGGGATTAGTTTTAAACCTCAATAATTGTTATTTAGTGCCAGCTTTGAGCATGAACATTGTATCTGGATCTCGTTTAATTCGAGATGGCTACTCATTTAAATCCGAGAATAATGGTTGTTCTATTTATTTGAGAGATATGTTTTATGGTCATGCCCCGCTGGTCAATGGTTTATTTTTGATGAATCTCGAACGTGATGATACACATATTCATAGTGTGAATACCAAAAGATGTAAAGTTGATAACGATAGTCCCACATACTTGTGGCACTGCCGCCTTGGTCACATTGGTGTCAAGCGCATGAAGAAGCTCCATGCAGATGGACTTTTGGAGTCTCTTGATTACGAATCATTTGACACGTGCGAACCATGCCTCATGGGTAAGATGACCAAGACTCCGTTCTCCGGAACAATGGAGCGAGCAACCAACTTATTGGAAATCATACATACCGATGTGTGCGGTCCAATGAGTGTTGAGGCTCGCGGAGGATATCGTTATGTTCTCACTCTTACTGATGACTTAAGTAGATATGGGTATGTCTACCTAATGAAACACAAGTCTGGAACCTTTGAAAAGTTCAAGGAATTTCAGAGTGAGGTTGAGAATCAACGTGACAGGAAAATAAAATTCTTACGATCAGATCGTGGTGGAGAATATTTAAGTCACGAGTTTGGTACACACTTAAGGAAATGTGGAATAGTTTCACAACTCACGCCGCCTGGAACACCTCAGAGAAACGGTGTGTCCGAACGTCGTAATCGCACTCTATTGGATATGGTGCGATCTATGATGTCTCTTACCGATTTACCGCTCTCATTTTGGGGCTATGCTTTAGAGACTACCGCATTCACTTTAAATAGGGCTCCGTCGAAATCCGTTGAGACGACACCGTATGAATTATGGTTTGGGAAGAAACCTAAGCTGTCGTTTCTAAAAGTTTGGGGATGCGATGCTTATGTCAAGAAACTTCAACCTGAAAAGCTCGAACCCAAGTCGGAGAAATGCGTCTTCATAGGATACCCTAAGGAAACTATTGGGTACACCTTCTACCTCAGATCCGAAGGCAAGATCTTCGTTGCCAAGAACGGGTCCTTTCTAGAGAAGGAGTTTCTCTCGAAAGAATTGAGTGGGAGGAAAGTGGAACTTGATGAGGTGATAGTCACCCCTTCCGAACCGGAAAGTAGCGCAGCGCGGGAAGATGTTCCCGTGGTGCCTGCACCGACTAGGGAGGAAGTTAATGATGATGATCATGAAGCTTCGGATCAAGTTACTACTGAGCTTCGTAGGTCCACAAGGACACGTTCCGCACCAGAGTGGTACGACAACCCTGTCCTAGAAATCATGTTGTTAGACAATGGTGAACCTTCGAACTATGAAGAAGCGACGGCGGGCCCGGATTCCGACAAATGGCTAGAAGCCATGAAATCCGAGATAGGATCCATGTATAAAAACGAAGTATGGACTTTGACTGACTTGCCCGATGATCGGCGAGCCATAGAAAACAAATGGATCTTTAAGAAGAAGACGGACGCGGATGGTAATGTGACCATCTATAAGGCTCGACTTGTCGCTAAGGGTTATCGACAAGTTCAAGGGGTTGACTACGATGAGACTTTCTCACCCGTAGCGAAGCTGAAGTCCGTCCGAATCATGTTAGCAATTGCCGCATACTATGATTATGAGATATGGCAGATGGACATCAAAACGGCATTCCTTAATGGCTTCCTTAAGGAAGAGTTGTATATGATGCAGTCGGAAGGTTTTGTCGATCCTAAGAATGCTAACAAAGTATGTAAGCTCCAGCGCTCAATCTATGGGCTGGTGCAAGCATCTCGGAGTTGGAACATTCGCTTTGATGAGATGATCAAAGCGTTTGGGTTTACACAGACTTATGGAGAAGCCTGTGTTTACAAGAGAGTGAGTGGGAGCTCTGTAGCATTTCTCATATTATATGTGGATGACATACTATTGATGGGAAATGATATAGAATTCTTGGAAAGTATAAAGGCCTGTTTGAATAAGTGTTTTTCAATGAAGGACCTTGGAGAAGCTGCTTATATATTAGGCATCAAGATCTATAGAGATAGATCAAGACGCCTCATTGGTCTTTCACAGAGTACATACCTTGACAAGATATTGAAGAAGTTCAATATGGATCAGTCCAAGAAGGGGTTCTTGCCTGTATTGCAAGGTGTGCAATTGAGCACGGCTCAATGCCCGACCACGGCAGAAGATATAGAAAAGATGAGTGTCATCCCCTATGCCTCGGCCATAGGGTCTATTATGTATGCCATGCTGTGTACCAGACCTGATGTAAACCTTGCCGTAAGTTTTGTAGGAAGGTACCAAAGTAATCCCGGCATGGAACACTGGACAGCGGTCAAGAATATCCTGAAGTACCTGAAAAGGACTAAGGATATGTTTCTCGTTTATGGAGGTGACGAAGAGCTCGTCGTAAAGTGTTACGTCGACGCTAGCTTCGACACAGATCTGGATGACTCAAAGTCACAAACCGGATACGTGTATATTTTGAATGGAGGAGCAGTAAGCTGGTGCAGTTGCAAGCAAAGCGTCGTGGCTGGATCTACATGTGAAGCGGAGTACATGGCAGCCTCAGAGGCAGCACAGGAAGCAGTCTGGATGAAGGAGTTCATTACCGACCTAGGGGTGATTCCCAATGCGTCGGGCCCGATGACTCTCTTCTGTGACAACACTGGAGCTATTGCACTTGCGAAGGAGCCCAGGTTTCACAGGAAGACCAGGCATATCAAGCGTCGCTTCAACTCCATTCGTGAAAGTGTTCAAAATGGAGACATAGATATTTGTAAAGTACATACGGACCTGAATGTAGCAGATCCGTTGACTAAACCTCTCCCTAGGGCAAAACATGATCAAAACCAGGACGCAATGGGTGTTCGATTCATCACAATTTAACTAGATTGTTGACTCTTGTGCAAGTGGGAGACTGTTGGAAATATGCCCTAGAGGCAATAATAAATGGTTATTATTATATTTCTTTGTTCATGGTAATTGTCTATTGTTCATGCTATAATTGTATTGTCCGGAAATCGTAATACATGTGTGAATACATAGACCACAACGTGTCCCTAGTAAGCCTCTAGTTGACCAGCTCGTTGATCAACAGATAGTCATGGTTTCCTGACTATGGACATTGGATATCGTTGATAACGGGATCACATCATTAGGAGAATGATGTGATGGACAAGACCCAATCCTAAGCATAGCATAAAAGATCGTGTAGTTTTGTTTGCTAGAGCTTTTCCAATGTCAAGCATCTTTTCCTTAGACCATGAGATGGTGCAACTCCCAGATACCGTAGGAGTGCTTTGGGTGTGCCAAACGTCACAACGTAACTGGGTGACTATAAAGGTGCACTACGGGTATCTCCGAAAGTGTCTATTGGGTTGGCACGGATCGAGACTGGGATTTGTCACTCCGTGTGACGGAGAGGTATCTCTGGGCCCACTCGGTAATGCATCATCATAATGAGCTCTATGTGACTAAGGCTTTAGTCACGGGATCATGCATTGCGGTACGAGTAAAGAGACTTGCCGGTAACGAGATTTAACAAGGTATTGGGATACCGACGATCGAATCTCGGGCAAGTAACATACCGATGGACAAAGGGAATTGTATACGGCATTGATTGAATCCTCGACATCATGGTTCATCCGATGAGATCATCGTGGAACATGTGGGAGCCAACATGGGTATCCAGATCCCGCTGTTGGTTATTGACCGGAGAGGCGTCTCGGTCATGTCTGCATGTCTCCCGAACCCGTAGGGTCTACACACTTAAGGTTCGGTGACGCTAGGGTTGTAGAGATATGTGTCTGCGGAAACCCGAAAGTTGTTCGGAGTCCCGGATGAGATCCCGGACGTCACGAGGAGTTCCGGAATGGTCCGGAGGTGAAGAATTATATATAGGAAGTCAAGTTTCGGCCACCGGGAAAGTTTCGGGGGTTACCGGTATTGTACCGGGACCACCGGAAGGGTCCCGGGGGTCCATCGGGTGGGGCCACCTATCCCGGAGGGCCCCGTGGGCTGAAGTGGGAAGGGAACCAGCCCCTAGTGCGCTGGGCGCCCCCCCATGGGCCTTCCCCCTGCGCCTAGGGTTGGAAACCCTAGGGCAAGGGGGCGCCCCACTTGCCTTGGGGGGCAAGGCACCCCCCTGGCCGCCCCCCCACCCACCAGATGGGGTTTTGGCCGGCGCCCCCCCTCCCAGGGGGCCTATATAAAGGGGGGGAGGGAGGGCAGCAACATCTCAGCCTTGGGCGCCTCCCTCCTCCCCTGCTACACCTCTCTCTCTCGTAGAAGCTCGGCGAAGCCCTGCCGGCATCCCGCTACATCCACCACCACGCCGTCGTGCTGCTGGATCTCCATCAACCTCTCCTTCCCCCTTGCTGGATCAAGAAGGAGGAGACGTTGCTGCACCGTACGTGTGTTGAACGCGGAGGTGCCGTCCGTTCGGCACTCGGTCATCGGTGATTTGAATCACGGCGAGTACGACTCCGTCATCCACGTTCATTGGAACGCTTCCGCTCGCGATCTACAAGGGTATGTAGATGCACTCCTTTCCCCTCGTTGCTAGTATACTCCATAGATGCACTCCTTTCCCCTCGTACTCGTCGTGATCCAAATCACCGATGACCGAGTGCCGAACGGACGGCACCTCCGCGTTCAACACACGTACGGACCAGCGACGTCTCCTCCTTCTTGATCCAGAAAGGGGGAAGGAGAGGTTGATGGAGATCCAGCAGCACGACGGCGTGGTGGTGGAAGTAGCGGGGATCCCGGCAGGGCTTCGCCAAGCGCAAGCGGGAGGGAGAGGTGTTGCAGGGGGAGAGGGAGGCGCCAGGGGCTGTAGTGTTGCTGCCCTCCCTCCCCCCACTATTTATAGGGGTCCTGGGGGGGGGCGGCCACCCTGGAGATCCCATCTGAGGGGGGGCGGCGGCCAAGGGGGTGGCTTGCCCCCCAAGGCAAGTGGGGCGCCCCCCACCCCTAGGGTTTCCAACCCTAGGCGCAGGGGGAGGCCCAAGGGGGGGGCGCCCCAGCCCACTAAGGGCTGGTTCCCTTCCCACTTCAGCCCATGGGGCCCTCCGGGATAGCTGGCCCCACCCGGTGGACCCCCGGGACCCTTCCGGTGGTCCCGGTACAATACCGATAACCCCAGAAACTTTCCCGGTGGCCGAAACTGGACTTCCTATATATAATTCTTCACCTCCGGACCATTCCAGAACTCCTCGTGATGTCCGGGATCTCATCCGGGACTCCGAACAACTTTCGGGTTTCCGCATACTAATATCTCTACAACCCTAGCGTCACCGAACCTTAAGTGTGTAGACCCTACGGGTTCGGAAGACATGCAGACATGACCGAGACGCCTCTCCGGTCAATAACCAACAGCGGGATCTGGATACCCATGTTGGCTCCCACATGCTCCACGATGATCTCATCGGATGAACCACGATGTCGAGGATTCAATCAATCCCGTATACAATTCCTTTTGTCAATCGGTACGTTACTTGCCCGAGATTCGATCGTCGGTATCCCAATACCTTGTTCAATCTTGTTACCGGCAAGTCACTTTACTCATACCGTAATGCATGATCCCGTGGCTAACTCCTTAGTCACATTGAGCTCATTATGATGATGCATTACCGAGTGGGCCCAGAGATACCTCTCCGTCATACGGAGTGACAAATCCCAGTCTTGATCCGTGCCAACTCAACAGACACTTTCGGAGATACCCGTAGTGTACCTTTATAGTCACCCAGTTACGTTGTGACGTTTGGCACACCCAAAGCACTCCTACGGTATCCGGGAGTTGCACGATCTCATGGTCTAAGGAAATGATACTTGACATTGGAAAAGCTCTAGCAAACGAACTACACGATCTTTTGTGCTATGCTTAGGATTGGGTCTTGTCCATCACATCATTCTCCTAATGATGTGATCCCGTTATCAATGACATCCAATGTCCATAGTCAGGAAACCATGACTATCTGTTGATCAACGAGCTAGTCAACTCGAGGCTTACTAGGGACACGTTGTGGTCTATGTATTCACACATGTATTACGATTTCCGGATAACACAATTATAGCATGAACAATAGACAATTATCATGAACAAGGAAATATAATAATAACCATTTATTATTGCCTCTAGGGCATATTTCCAACATAATATTGTGCAACGTAAGGAGGATTATGTCGCCACATTATTAAACTCGGTACCACTTAACATCCAATTTAGGAGATCCCTCTGTTGGGGAACGTAGTATTTTTTTAAAAAATCCTATGATCACGCAAGATCTATCTAGGAGAAGCATAGCAACGAGCGGGGAGAGTGTGTCCACGTACCCTCATAGACCGAAAGCGGAAGCTCCAAATAACGCGGTTGATGTAGTCGAACGTCTTCGCGATCCAACCGATCAAGTACCGAACGCACGACACCTCCGCGATTTGCACACATTCAGCTCGGTGAAGTCCCTCAAAATCTTGATCCAGTTGAGGCCGAGGGAGAGTTCCGTCAGCACAATGGCGTGGTGACGGTGATGATGAAGTTACCGGCGCAGGGCTTCGCCTAAGCACTACGACGATATGACCGAGGTGTGTAACTATGGAGGGGGGCACCGCACACGGCTAAAAGATCAACTTGTGTGTCTTTGGGGTGCTCCCCTCCCCTGTATATAAAGGAGGGAGTGAGGAGGCGGCCGGCCTAGTGGGCGCGCCAAGCATAGGGAGTCCTACTAGGACTCCCAAGTCCTAGTAGGATTCCCTTTCCTATTCGGAGTAGGAGAGAAGGAAAGAGAGGGAGAGGGAGAAGGAAAGGGGGGGCTGCGCCCCCACCACTTGTCCAATACGGTTTGGGCAGGGGGGTGGCGTGCGCCACCTCTTGGCCCTTCTCCCCTCTCTCCACTAAAGCCCAATAAGGCCCATTACTTCTCCCGGTGAATTCCCGTAACTCCCCGGTACTCCGACAAATACTCGAATCACTCGAAACCTTTTCGATGTCCGAATATAGCCTTCTAATATATGAATCTTTACCTCTCAACCATTTCGAGACTCCTCGTCATGTCCGTGATCTCATCCGGGACTCCGAACAAACTTCAGTACATCAAATCACATAACTCATAATACAAATCTTCATCGAACGTTAAGCGTGCGGACCCTACGGGTTCGAGAACTATGTATACATGACCAAGACACATCTCCGGTCAATAACCAATAGCGGAACCTAGATGCTCATATTGGCTCCTACATATTCTACGAAGATCTTTATCGGTCAAACCGCATAACAATATACGTTGTTCCCTTTGTCATCGGTATGTTACTTGCCCGAGATTCGATCGTCGGTATCATCATACCTAGTTCAATCTCCTTATCGGCAAGTCTCTTTACTCATTCCGTAATGCATCATACCGCAACTAACTCTTTAGTCACATTGCTTGCAAGGCATATAGTGATGTGCATTACCGAGAGGGCCCAGAGATACCTCTCCGATACACGGAGTAACAAATCCTAATCTCGATCTATGCCAACTCAACAAACAGCATCGGAGACACATGTAGAGCATCTTTATAATCACCCAGTTACGTTGTGACGTTTGATAGCACACAAGGTGTTCCTCCAGTATTCGGGAGTTGCATAATCTCATAGTTAGAGGAACATGTATAAGTCATGAAGAAAGCAATAGCAATAAAACTCAACGATCATAATGCTAAGCTAACGGATGGGTCTTGTCCATCACATCATTCTCTAATGATGTGATCTCATTCATCAAATGACAACACATGTCTATGGTCAGGAAACATAACCATCTTTGATTAACGAGCTAGTCAAGTAGAGGCATACTAGGGACACACATGTACTAAGTTACCGACAAGTCTCTTTACTCGTTCCGTAATGCACCATCCCGCAACTAACTCATTAGTCACATTGCTTGCAAGGCTTATAGTGATGATCATTACCGAGTGGGCCCAGAGATACCTCTCCGACAATCGGAGTAACAAATCCTAATCTCGATCTATGCCAACTCAACAAACACCATCGGAGACACCTGTAGAGCATCTTTATAATCACCCAGTTACATTGTGACGTTTGATAGCACACTAAGTGTTCCTCCAGTATTCGGGAGTTGCATAATCTCATAGTCATAGGAACATGTATAAGTCATGATGAAAGCAATAGCAATAAACTAAGCGATCATAGTGCTAAGCTAACGGATGGGTCTTGTCCATCACATAATTCTCTAATGATGTGACCCCGTTCATCAAATGACAACACATGTCTATGGCTAGGAAACTTAACCATCTTTGATTAACGAGCTAGTCAAGTAGAGGCATACTAGGGACACTCTGTTTTGTCTATGTATTCACACATGTACTAAGTTTCCGGTTAATACAATTCTAGCATGAATAATAAACATTTATCATGATATAAGGAAATATAAATAACAACTTTATTATTGCCTCTAGGGCATATTTCCTTCACCCTCGTAGGGGAACGTTGGACTGCTTGGCTACACCTGGTCCGTAAGTTGATGGATGTTCAAATTTCAAACCAGGCAAATAAAATTAGCTGGAAGTTAACTACGAATGGATTTTTCTGTGTGAAATCCATGTATCTGGACTTAATTGATTTCGGGCCATTGCCGAGGTCTTTGCACATATGAAAGATTAAAGTTTCACTCTGCATCAAGATCTTTGTGGTTCGTCCACAAAGGAGTAATCTTGACCAAAGATAATCTGATGAAAAGGAATTGGGTTGGTAACCCCAGGTGTTGTTTTTGTGATAAAAACGAAACGATTAAACACCTCTTTCTTGAATGTCCACTTGGAAAATTATTATGGCGGCGATCAATTCATATAGCTTTTAGCGTTCATCCTCCAATGAGCATAAACACTTTATTTGGGACCTGGCTTAATGGAGTAGACACACACATAGCTAAACATATTCGGGCAGGGATATGTGCATTATTCTGGGCTATATGGAACACTAGAAATGATATGATTTTTAATGGGGCAAAATTCACTATTTTTTTGTAGGTTATCTACAGAGCTACAGCCTGGATTCGTTTGTGGTCGTTACTCACTCATCCGGACTACAGGCAGCTTATGGTCAATGGTTGAAACCGCTGGGAGACGGTAGCACGGTCTATTTTCAGCCGATTGGATGGCGAGCTAATAATATGCTATGTGTGTAGGCATCGTAGCTTGTTCTTTATCGCCGGATGTGGCGTTTTCTTGCCGGTTGTGGTGTTTTACAAATTTAATTTCTGTTTTTTGCTCGGATTTTTGAGCTTCCTTGGATTTTAAAACCTTGTTACGATTTCTAATAATATGGTTGTATGCATCTACTGATGAAGAGGCCGGAGATAATCCTCCTTTTCCAACAAAAAAAACCTTTCCTATACCTTTCGACCCCTTTTCTTTGTTTCATTGCAATAAAAGGGGCTTATGGAATGTCACTCTCCACATGTCATATTCTGATAAAGGGTTTCCCCCGCTTTATATTATAAAGCAAACATCCGATACATCGAGCTCGCTGGGGCCGCAACACAGATAAGCCCAAAAGAAAACACAAGAAAATGAAAGAGAAATAAATGACGACACCGGCAGATCAACGAAGAAAGGAAGACCGGCGACCGCTGCACCCTCCGACGAAGTACCACCGCGCACCAAGCAATACCTTTAAGAAGGAATGCGACGACGATGTTGCCCGAACAAGTTCTAGGGTTTCCCCCGGTACGCGAGGGATGGTGGGGAAGGGATATACCCGACGCCCCTCAGGAAGGTTCGATGGCGCCCACAAGCGTCACCGTGCCGGACAAGCCGACAGGAATTTCTCCCGATCCACAACCACCACCACCACCACCCCAGGCACTTCGAGGTGCACCACCCCAACAGCCATCCACTAGCTTATGCCACCACGGTTACCGGACAACCCACGTCGCCTCACTGGAGTTGCCAACACGAGGCCTGGAGCGGGCAAGGAGACCCTGGCCACCGGAGCGACCACAACTCGACCGGGGGGAGGGGACAGCCTCCACCGCCGCAGCGGAGCCGACCGGACGCGGCGACGAGGACTTGCCAGGCCCCGATGGCCCGGCCGGGCCCTACTTGGACCTGGACAGTCCTATCGCCACGCTGCAACTCGCCGACCAAAGAAGTCCTCACCGCCCGAGACCACCGCCACCATGCCACCACCAGGGAACGACGCCACCGAGCAATCGAGCATCAAGCCATCGACCCGTCCCAACCCAGATGGGGCCCAAATGGGCCCAGACCTGCGCTGGGCAGGCGCCGCCGCGCCACCCCACGGCCAAGGGCCGCACCACCGCGTCAAGAGACACTGTGGCACGCGGCGTCACCGCCGACGGGCCACACCGACGTCGGTCGAGGAGCACCGCCACCAACCACCACCGTCTGAGCATGGGGGACCACGCACGGGGAAGGGCAGGCCCATCGCCGCCAGCACCACGTGGTCGAGGCCCGATAGCGCTCGCTCGCGGCGGCGGGAGGAGGGAGGAGCAAGGCGGAGCCTGGAGGGGAGCGGCGGAGGCCCCCCCCCCCCCCCCCGCGTCACCTCGCTCGGAGGCGACGCGGGGTGTATGGGGAAGGGAGGAGGGGGGAGGGCGGGGGGAGGGGGCGGGAGAGGCGAGCGGCGACGGCGGGCTCCGGCCGCGGCAGCGGCTCTGCGCGGGGGAGCCGCCGGCGGCGGCACGGGAACCCTAGGGGGTCGGGGGAGACTCGCGGGCCGAGCCGCACACTGAAGAAAAATCCTCCACATGTCACATTAATTAGGACATTCCACCAGGTGCAATCATGTGCTCCATTGGTAGGTACGTTCGTGGATTTGCATCGCGTGAATTAATTGAGGACATGTCGACAAGGGTAATATGGAACAAAAGTGTTACCTTATCTAATTCTAAGATGCAATCTGCAATGCTATCTACACGAGTCTAGGGAATATGTTAGTTGAATTTTTTATTAGAAGTTAATTATACACTAGTGAGTAGTGAGATGAGATGGAAATGGTTAAGTGCTAATCCAAATTCTTAAAAAGGAGGCTGAGATGTAAAGATATTGACTCATACGTAGAGTTGTGGGAACGATTATTCTCAAAAAGAAAGTTGTGTCAATGATTAACCCTATCCGTGAATACTGCTTAGCCTGACAAAACATACACTTAGCAAATTATCAAGGTCAAAACAAGTCAACAAAAGTCAAGCAATTAACCATAGTCAACTAGTCGATGGAGAATAACGATAAAAAAGACAATGTCAAAGAACTAGTTAAAGGCAATGAAGCCCACAGAAGGAAGTCAAAGAAAAAAAGGCCACCATGATGGAGGGATGAGAGAGAAAGTGGAAAATCAAGAGCTATGGATTTCATCCCCTCTCCTAGTGCACCATGAACACATGGACCCAGATTACCTCTTCTACCCCTTACACCTACCATCTCAATTGTAGCCTTAGCCATTTGTTAAGGACCGTCTGATGAGATCAAGGGGACGACATCACGGGTCAAGACTCCAAGTGGGCATGTACACAAAGATTTATCCAAGACTCACTCGGGAGCTCTAGGGCCGAGTCCGAGGAGAGCCGTACGAACCGGGCCAACTTCGAGAAAGATAAGTTTGTAGAACGTGCCAAAGAGTTAAACTAGTATGACTTGGACCCGTGAACAAACCTCCCTCGACGGTTGTCTAGCATAGTACTAGGTCACGCTAGGTTGAGATGATTGAACCTATTCAAAAAATATCGAAGTGTTAAATTTGATAAGTGCATGACGTTGTTATAAAATCATTGTACATACAACACCAATATATGTTGTGATTTTGCCTAATGGTGCACCTGCTATTCGTCATTGCGATCATATTGCTAATGGTACCTCGTAATCACCTGTTATTTCCACTACAACAACATGTAATCTCTTGTAATTAATAAATAACCAGTTTATGCCAAACTTAGTTGTTTAATTGTCTTATTTGGTCCATATGATTATCAAAATGAAGGAGTAGGAAATACATGTAATTGCAGTGCCATGACCACTCGGAATGCGCTATAGCAATTTGTATGCATCAAAGTTTGCTCGATAATTTCAGAGGAAAAAATAAAGGATTCCTGCAAGACATTTAAGTAGACAGGAAATTCTCAATAAAATGTAGTACAAAGTAATACGCAAAAATGACTCAATCATGTACAAATCAAACAATCTAGAAAGAAATTTTATGTGGATTTTAATCCCCCAAAATCTCTATAAAAATCCTTTTGGATCAAATAGACCGCCCTACATTAATTATCAAGTAAACACGAGTCTCATTATCATGGTCATCGTCATCGTGGTTGTCGTCGTCGTCGTCATCAGTAGCAGCAGGGCCTGCATCGTTCTCATACCCATCATAGTCGGTAGCGCTATGCTCAAACTCGGTCTTGGGCTTGGACCACTCGTCATCGGCCGGCAGCGCGAAGCGGCATTGCGGGCAGAGGCAGCTGACCCGTAGCCAATCGGAGATGCAGCTGTTGTGGAAGCCATGGGAGCACGGCAACTTCCTGATGTCGTCACCTTCCTTGAAACTTTCCAAGCACACGACGCACTCCTCCTCCCTCGTATCCCCCACGGCCGCCTGTGCGAATCCCGCGATCTCCTTCTCCGAGGCCGGGACGGCGCCGAAGCCACCGCCCCTCTCATCGTCGTCGGTAACATTGTCTTCATACACAGCAATTTGTGTCATCAGAAACAAGTTCGCGAGAAGTGGCCCGTGGGACGGCGAAAGGACCGCAGAGTCTTGGTGTGGCTGTTCGTCGGCGGCCATCGGGAAGGCCTCGTTGTCGTGGTCGGAGCCGTTCATGTCCCCTGAAGCCACCGGAGGAGGCGATGATCGTGACGAACTGGCAGTGGACGAAGGAAGAAAAGATGTGCCTACCTACGGTGATCAGCTGGGGGCAAATACGAGGGATGTCGCGGCATTTGTAGACGCCGCTGGCAGGCTACGTAGCAAACTCTGGTTCGGACTGGGATTCCAAGTCAGATGCTGATTCGGCCGAGGTTTTCTTGTCATTAAAAAAGCAGGATTCTCCTCTACGTTACTTTTTTTTTGCGAGCATCTCCTCTACGTTTATGTACTACTACCTCTGTACCGAAATATTTGTAGTTCGAGGAATTTGTACTAGTTTTCCCCAATAACAAGTATTGTGACACAGAGGGAGTATGTCATACTAATACTACTACATGCCATGTGTGTATGTAAAACATCGATGTAAGGGCCGCATGTGCTAGTAGGAATAATTCTGATCCATGCAAGTTCAGAAATTTTGCTGAACAGATTTTACTAGAAATTATAAAATAAATCAAAACCATGCACTATAATGACAAGAGATACACCGTAGTCAAAATAGAGTTGCAGATCAGTTGGCCAATTATAGCCGCACCGAGTTCACCACGGCTGTGTGGGTGAACTCGGCTCCACCTTGTATCGAGGATTTGTGGCATCTTGATTGGAACACTACTATCATGCAATAAAAACTCCCTTTACACCACAAAAAAAATACTACTACATGCCATGTCAGTATGTCAAACATCGATGGAAGAGCCGCGTGTGCTAGTAGGCATAATTCTGATCCATGCAAGTTCAGAAATTTTGCTGAACATATTATACTACAAATTATAAAATAAATCAAAACCATGCACTATAATGACAAGAGATACACCGTAGTCAAAATAGAGTTGCAAATCAGTTGACCAATTATAGCCGCATCGAGTTCACCACGGCTGTGTGGATGAACTCGGCTCCACCTTATATCGAGGATTTGTGGCCACTTGGTTGTAACATTGCTATCATGCAATAAAAACTCCCTTTACACCGCAAAAAAAATACTAGTACATGCCATGTCAGTATGTCAAACATCGATGTAAGAGCCGCGTGTGCTAGTAGGCATAATTCTGATCCATGCAAGTTCAGAAATTTTTCTGAACATATTTTACTAGAAATTATAAAATAAATCAAAACCATGCACTATAAAAGTTTGTTAGTTTGTTTTAACCGGTAGTTAACCTTTCCGCTTGAACTTGAAAATCATAAAAACATACGTGTTAGACAACTATGCTATGGACAATTCCTTTCAATTACCCTAAGGGCAAGTATAATAAGTTGATGTAAACAAGCTATACGAGCCCATATTTTTGCTGAGTTGGATCATAGAAGAAAACCGGGTTGTAGATTATGGGTTAGTTTTGGCAGGGGCTTCGGAAACTCTATGGAAGAATACGGTGGACCATATATTAATAAAGTAATGCATACATATAATACATGTTCGCTATTAGATTGGCTATAAGATACCGTGAACTAGTTTTTACATCACACACGGACGGGAGCACACAAATTCTAGGCCACATGATTGTGCCAAATTTCAAAAGCTTGCATTGTGTTTAGGGCTTAATTACTCCATGCACGCAACTTTTGGTGTAGCATTCGACAGAGACTGGATGGCCCATGCACTCCACCTCCCATAATTTTTCTTTTGACTTCTGAAACTTGAATCTATTACATCTTTTGAACTAAAAGTCCAATTTATATTTGCATATTCGTGTTCCTTGTGACGAGGACTTTGAAACAAGACCACTCTTGAATATGTTTTGACACGTTTTAGAAACTTCATCAAGTTTCAACTAATTAAACTTGATAGGAACAAACGATAAAATTACCAAGTTTCGAAAACTAAAACTTAGACCCTAAACCTTAAGCTCTAAGCCCTAAGCCCTAAAAGCAAATGAAGCTTGGTAAAACTTTATGAAAGTTGATGAAAACTCAATATTATAACTATCAAGTTTTAGTATTGAAACTTAATAAAAATTTCATAGTTGTCAAAATGTATTCATGTGTTGTCTTGTTTGAAATTTCCCGTCGCAACAAACACAAATATGCATACTAAACTTAAGTTGGACTTTTTTTAGTTGAAAATATATAATAGCTTCAAGTTTGAACACGAAATGCAAAAGTATGAGAGGATAGGTGAGTAGAGCATGCAACTCTGCTAAAAACATGCATGCATGGGGCCCCATGCAAGTCAAAGATACTACATTTGTACTATTTACAAAAAACTGATCCTTTTGGAAATTTAATCCGTCCATTGACCCCTTGAGAAACTTATTTGTGCATATGGTCTTCGGTATATACGTCAAACCATTACATTCATACACGCAATATAGGCAAAATATTTGGCTACATCAACTGTATGAGTGTAGTCAAACGGTTTGACGGGACTACAAGACGACTTGTTAAAGTGGTTTGGAGTTTATCCAAAACATTTGAAGAGACTCATACACTTCATATAGTCAAACAATTTGACTACATTGCCTGTATGAGTGTAGTCAAATGGTTTGGCGTATATACTAGGGCCGTAAATTTTAGAAAGGGGCATCTAGTACAAATAATACACTACCTTTGGTGTACCTCATCCTATTCTTGTCACTGGCAGCGCCCACCATGAACCATGACATCCGCAGAAGTGAACTAGATGTTACCAACCTCGGCAATAATAACAACATGACAAGGGGTAATGTCTAGGATGTTAACGACATCTAGATGAGTAGATATGTGCGTTTAATTGGAATTTTCTCACCTAGCATGATGTAGGCTTGAGGTGGTCAGTGTATGTTAAAAAGCAAAAGAAATCCTCCATAATGTACGGTTTAAGTAGTTCTTCATCTGAATGGATTCTACTCGTTGATGTAGTCCTCGTAGCATGAGGGTTTGATCGAGAGGAGCTCTGGTGTATAGGGGATGTCCACGTGCATGGTTGCATGGAGGTTGCACACTCTTCGTCCATGGTAGGAACGAGGAGTAGCTCTTCGGCCCATACGGGGACGAGAAGGGCCCCTTTGACCTAAAAGAGGACAAAAAGCCACTCTTCAGCCCATATGAAGACAACTGGAACATATTTTTTTCAAAATTTCAATTTGACAGTATATATCTATGATTTCGTAAAAAAAACTTTTTAATTCATCTCCCTCCTACTGGTATGGTTGGCCAGAGCTTCCGAGAACTTGCCCAGGTCTAGGCCCTACCACTCTGTGTTGGGAATCGTTGCATGGAAAACAAAAAATATTCTACGCACACGCAATGAACTATTCATGGAGATGCATAGCAACAAGGGGGAGAGTGTGTATACATACCCTCGTAGACCGTAAGCGGAAGCGTTTCTTTGCGTGGTTGATGCAGTCGAACTTCTTCCCGCTTTAACCGATCAAATACCGAACGCACGCCACATCCACGTTCTGCACACGTTTAGCTCGGTGACGTCCCTCGCCTTCTTGATCCAGCAAGACGTTGAGGTAGTAGATGAGTTCCATCAGCATGACGGCGTGGTGATGGTGAAGTGATCCTCGCAGGGCTTCGCCTAAGCACTACGAAAATATGACCGAGGGTGTAAACGATGGAGGGGGGCGCCGCACACGGCTAGGCAATTGTCTAGTGTGTGCTAGGGGCGCCCCGCACATATATATAGGTGGGAGGGAGAGGGGAGAGGCCTGGAGAGGCCCCAAGTAGGACCGAATCCTACTTGGGTTCCTCCTAGGCCGGCCGCACCCCCTTCCTTATTTACCGGAGGGGTGAGGAAAGAGGAGGGAGGAGGGAAGGAAGGGGGAGGCCGAATCCCCCCTTTCCTTCTCCCTTCCCCTCTTTCCTTCTCCTCTGGTTCGGCCCATATGGGGGGTGCACCAACCACTGGTGTGTTTCCCCTTTTGGCCCATTAGGCCCATATCTTTTGTCGGGGGTGCCCGGAACCCCTTCCGGTGACCCGATATGTACCTGGTACCCCCGGTAACACTTCCGGTGTCCGAATACTATCGTTCTATATATGAATCTTTACCTCTCGACCATTTCAAGACTCCTCGTCATGTCCGTGATCTCATCCGGGACTCCGAACAACATTCGGTCACCAAATCACGTAACTCATATAATACAATATCGTCATCGAACGTTAAGCGTGCGGACCCTATGGGTTCGAGAACTATGTAGACATGACCGAGACACCTCTCCAGTCAATAACCAATAGCAGAACCTGGATACCCGTATTGGCTCCTACATATTCTATGAAGATCTTTACCGGTCGAACCGTTATGACAACATACGTTATTCCCTTTGTCTATCGGTATGTTACTTGCACTGGTGCGCGTCGGTTCTAAACAAACGGTTTAAAAACCCTTTTCGCGACGGCATCTGGAACCGTCTCCAAGTGAGTGTGGGCGATAGGGGGATCCTTCCCACACGACCCAGAAACCGTCGGGGATATGCCCTCCTGGCACACACGTTCGGCAAAATGAGGTCGTGTGCGACCGACGAGCGCTCAAATACGGAAATACGTACAGTACAGATAAAAAAATACAATTATACGGTGAAATTGTTTCCGGTCGCAAGTACATCCCACACAGTCAGTCCCCGTTAAACGTTTCCGTTCGTATGCACATCCCACACAGTCGCTCCAAGGAAAACGTTTCCGTTCACAGGTACATCACACACAATTTTTCCCGTTAAATCGTTTGCGTTATTGAATGTAGCACACATCGTCCATAGAAGAAACTGTGTGGCAAAGGTTGTCCATGACACACAGTTTTTATGTGGTAAACGTTTGCGCAAGGTGGCCTAACGCGAATAGTTTTCAAAAGAAAGTCGTGTGTGATTGTTCATTGATCCAACACGGTTTATTCCTAGAAACTGTGTGCGTTGCCTGAGGTCATCGCCCACGGTATTTTTTCAACAACCGTTTGCAATATCAAAACCCAATTAGCAGGCTAATTCGCCATTAGCAGGCTAATTGCCCTATTATTAATAATCCATTTATTAATCTAATTGACATTCATATTAAGCACACAATATATTTCATTTCCATATTAAGGAAGCAGAATTTCATAATTGAAATACATCAGAGTACAACATGATATAGCTTCAGCACTCAGCTACCCCATTACACAACTGCACCAGCAGCAAGTTCCACATGCAACATGTAGAATATTTTGAAATTAGCATCATAGACGGTATATAGACTCATCTGGAAAACTGCTGAAGCGGAAGGCGAATATTGAGCCTTCATTCATGTTGAAGGTCTTTGCAACTTTAGGCCAGTGCCTGTGGATGATTGACCGTCCGTCCTTCAACCTCTTCAGGAACACTTTAATATTGAACCGTGGGTGTTGTATGAAAACCTTCCTCGCCTCCTGACCATAGAGGTGGTTTGAGAGGTAATCATCAGTGAACTGCTTTGGAAAGGCCTGAAAATAAGGATGTGCATAAATATCTTCTCTATATTAGAAATGGGGCAAATGAATAAAAAAAGGCAAGGTGTAATAGTTAGTACCATCGTGTAGTGAACTGATATCTTCTTCATTGTGCAGACAAAGATCTTGTTGTTTTTTGTCGCTAATTTCTTTATCCTAACAATCTTTCTGCGTTTCTTGATTTGGTTGATATTCATGGACAACTCATTTCCCCATATGCAAAAAGGGTCGAACAGTGGGTCAAAACCTCTGACAACAGGACCTACATGTGTAAGACCAAATTGTTAAAAACCAAAATATTAGAATGGTTCCTGCAATTGCACAATAATGTGCTATTAGACAACGGACCATGCACGTGCTAACCTCGACTGTAAACCTCAGTGCTTCCCATTGTTTCCCTGCAACACATGTATTTAGTTAGTCATCAGGTTAAGTAAGGGTTCGCATACTATCAGTAAAATATGTTGATGAAAAATAAGCACATTGCAGATTCATCAGATTAATTGAAGCCACACGGAAAATCCATTTACCCAAACCAAGCATGATTAAGGACTAGGAAATATAGCCCTTGTATATGTTTCTCATGTATTAAGTGCAGCCAAATTCGATTTATTCCTCACATGCACAACAATACAAAATTCTACCCACGACAATTGGACATCGCATTGCAGAATTGAACCAAGCAGTTAACTAAACACCACAACAAATGAACCAAACATTAACTGAGCACCACATTGCACAATATAACATTGAACCAAGCAGTTAACTAAGCACCACAACAAATGAACCAAACATTAACTGAGCACCACACTGCACAATATAACATACTCCTAATAGAAGATCAGAGAGTTAACCAAACAATTAACTACAGCCAATTGTAGCAATTGTATTTGTTTCTCATGTATTTACTACATCCAAATTCAATTTATTCCTCACATGGCATACAATAACAGAATGCACCCACAATTTTGTAAAGATAAATTGAATTTATTTCTCACATGGAAGACAGTACAAAATTGCAGCATGAAGAATTGAACATCACATTTGCAGAATTGAACCAAACATTTAACTGAAGACGACAACTAATTAACAAAACAGTTAATAAGTGAGCACCACACTACACGACATATAGAACATATACACTAGAGCAACAGATTACATGGTGAAATTAGATAGCACAATTCACTAGATTTTGTGAAGAAAAGGCAGGAGCAGCACACGCAATGGGTAAACCGAGCATGCTTAACCGGCGTAGCTAGCAATTGGCAAGGTGCTCCTCCAAGATCTAGGGGTCGGCACAAATGGCAGCCATCGCGACCTCATCCGCGCGTGCGGCCGCGATTTGCTTCTCCGCTGTCAAATGCTCCTTGAGGTCCTGGATATACTGCGTGCACCATGGCTTAGGCCGGCGCTTATTTGGTGGAGGGGTCATTGATTTGGGTGGAAGGTGTCGCGCTCGCGCCGGCGGTCGGGGCATGTGGGGTGTGGAAGGAGGAGAAGGATGGGAGTCGGGTGTGGATTACCTGTCTGGATAGAGGAGGCCGAGCAGCGTGAAGGAGGGTCGCCGGCGAGGACGCGGCGGTGCTGGAAGCAAGGAGTGAAGGTTTCAACTTGGAAAGGAAGGTGGAAAGAGGGGAAATGTGGCTTTTGGTAAGGGGGAGGGGGCGGGGAGGTAGATATTTCCGCGGAAGCCGAAAATTTGGAACCGCTTCAGCCAAAAAACTGGCGCGCAAAGTGTCATCAGACACGGTCCCTTATTCAGAACTGTGTATGATATGTGGACGTCACAAATGATTCAGATAGCTTAACCCATGTGTGATGAATTTGAACGTCAAAATTTCTGGTTCAAATTTCCATGGTTACAGTGGTCATCCACGTCATTGCATAATTTGGGTACACAAAGGAGACTACAGCACACCCACACTTCTTAATCGAGCAAGTTCAGCAATTAAACAGAGCTAGCTGACCTAAACATTACTCTAACAAATTAAAGACCGGCGCTCTTAATTAAACAAAACATAGAGTACTACTACGGCTGGTGCTCGTCGATCTCCGCCGCCGCCTCCATGTCCAGCTCACGCCCGACGGTCTCCTGGGAAAGGGGCTCCATGGCATCCATCGCACCATACTCGGAAAGCATCTCGCCATCTCTTTGGAAAAGGCCGCCATGAGCTGGGCGTGGGCAGATGCGATCTGGGCTTGGACGGGCTCCGTCGTCACAAGGTATGCAGCGGAGGAACGGACGGCTGCTCGAACGCTCCCGGCGACTGCCAGCTCTTCGGCCGTGGGTTGCCGACTGTTGTCGGAGAAGCTTCGTTCGATTTGTGCGGTGACCGCCAGGAGCTGGGCGTGGGCGGCTCGACATGGTCATGGGCGGCCTCCATCAGGGCTAAGGTCGCCGCTGCAGAATGGACAGCTGTTGTGCCGCTCTCGCCAGTTGCTATCCCCGAGGCAGATGTTGCTGCCGCCACCTGAGAAGCAAGAGCGGCCGTTTGGGCTGCCTTTGCCTCCCGATCGCAAATTGCGGCCGCGCTCATGCACCTTGTTAGCACGCGCATGGCGGCTGCGGCCGCGCTCTCGCTGGAGTGGGCCACCGAAGTTGCCCTCACGACGCGGGTCCACGTGCCCATCTTTCACCGGCGACGATTGAACAGTGAAATGATATTTGGGGAGCGAGCTAGTGTGTTTGAGACGCCGGCTGTGGACTGTAGCCGATGCATCTTCTCGCGTAAGCCATAGGCGTACTATACACCGACGGTGCTCCAAGATATTTTCTACTACATCTCACACGGTTGCTTATAATAAACAGTGTGCGATCTACTTGATTTTTCATCTTGATTTGAATTACATAATGGGGTCACAGCGGCAATGGATGGTGTTTGAATTGCTAGACCTTTTATCTGGAGTGAACATGCAGCTATATGTGTGTCGTAAAAGAATTGGAATTATTCAGGGTTCATTTGAACATTTTATACATTAAATTAGTTTTCTAGCCATTTCAGGTGAACAATCAAATTTGAACTACATGCACATGCTCCAGTGCATATAAATTGGTTGAAAAATCAAATATGTGTCCTTGCGTGCATGCTTAGGTCCCATGCAAGAACTGGGAATCAATTTCAAACACCGGGGCACCGTTGATTGCCGGCAAAACATTGAGATGCCTGGTTTTTAAATTTTAGTAAATCCAAAACTCGTCTGAAATTAATGAAACTTGGCATGCTATCATGGAGCGGCATCAACATGCCGTGGTACAAATTTTGTCCCATTTGGGGCAGGTTTGGGTATATGCTTCTCACAAACCGGAGCTTCTCACAACAAGCATGATGGTTTTCGAAAGGGAACGTCCCACCTTTGGGGACAAAACGATATCCATTGCCTCTTATTGCTTTCAAATTTTTTTCTCGTGTCAACATAGAACAACAGGAGTCTTGTGTGATTTTTTGTGATTTTTCGGGGTTTGTTTGGACATTTTTATGCATTAACTGAGTTTTCAATGCATTTTATGTGCATAATTCAAATTTGAACTACATGCACATGCTCCAGTGCATATAAATTGGTTGAAAAATCAAATCTGTGTCCTTGGGTGCATGCTTAGGTCCCATGCAAGAAATGAGAATGAATTTCAAACACCGGGGCACCGTTGATTGCCGGCAAAATATTGAGATGCCTCGTTTTTAAATTCTAGTAAATCCAAAACTCGTCTGAAATTCAAGAAACTTGGCATGATATCATGGAGCGGCATCAACAAGCCGCGGAACAAATTTTGTCCCATTTGGGGCAGGTTTGGGTATATGCTTCTCACAAACCGAAGCTTCTCACAACAAGCATGATGGTTTTCGGAAGGGAACGTCCCACCTTTGGGGACGAAACGATATCCATTGCCTCTTATTGCTTTCAAATTTTTTTCTCGTGTCAACATAGAACAACAGGAGTGTTGTGTGATTTTTTGTGATTTTTCAGGGTTCGTTTGGACATTTTTATGCATAAACTGAGTTTTCAATGCATTTTATGTGCATAATTCAAATTTGAACTACATGCACATGCTCCAGTGCATATAAATTGGTTGAAAAATCAAATCTGTGTCCTTGGGTGCATGCTTAGGTCCCATGCAAGAAATGGGAGTGAATTTCAAACACTAGGGCACCGTCGATTGCCGGCAAAACATTGAGATGCCTCGTTTTTAAATTCTAGTAAATCCAAAACTCGTCTAAAATTTATGAAATTTGGCATGCTATCATGGAGCGGCATCAACATGTCGTGGTACAAATTTTGTCCCATTTGGGGCAGGTTTGGGTATATGCTTCTCACAAACCGGAGCTTCTAACAACAAACATGATGGTTTTCGGTAGGGAACGTCCCATCTTTGTGGACGAAATGATATCCATTTCCTCTTATTGCTTTCAATTTTTTTCTCATGTGAACATAGAACAGCAGGAGTGTTGTGTGATTTTTTGTGATTTTTCAGGGTTCGTTTGGACATTTTTATGCATTAACTGAGTTTTCAATGCATTTATGTGCATAATTCAAATTTGAACTACATGCACATGCTGCAGTGCATATAAATTGGATGAAAAATTAAATATGTGTCCTTGGGTGCATGCTTAGGTCCCATGCAAGAAATGCGAATGAATTTCAAACACTAGGGCACCGTTGATTGCCGGCAAAATATTGAGATGCCTGGTTTTTAAATTCTAGTAAATTCAAAACTCGTGTGAAATTCATGAAACTTGGCATGCTATCATGGAGCGGCATCAAAATGCCGTGGTACAAATTTCGTCCCATTTGGGGCAGGTTTGGGTATATGCTTCTCACAAACCGGAGCTTCTCACAACAAGCATGATGGTTTTCGGTAGGGAACGTCCCACCTTTGTGGACGAAACGATATCCATTTCCTCTTATTGCTTTAATTTTTTTTCTTGTGTCAACATAGAACAACAGGAGTGTTGTGTTATTTTTTGTGATTTTTGGGGTTCGTTTGGACATTTTTATGCATAAACTGAGTTTTCAATGCATTTATGTGCATAATTCAAATTTGAACTACATGCACGTGCTCCAGTGCATATAAATTGATTGAAAAATCAAATATGTGTCCTTGGGTGCATGTTTAGGTCCCATGCAAGAAATGGGAATGAATTTCAAACACCAGGGCACTGTTGATTGCCGGCAAAACATTGAGATGCCTGGTGTTTAAATTCTAGTAAATCCAGAATTTTGTTAACCATTCACGTGACGCCACGTGTCTTGGTTTTAATGGCTTTAGGAGGTGTCGTGCGGACAGCTGGTTGACCTTGACTGAACGGGAAGCGTGCGAGCGCCGTCCGATGCACAGGCTGACCGAGAGGCATGCAAGCTGTCCTTGAGTGCGCAGGCTCACCGAGAAGCGTGTGAGCTGTACGCTGCGCAGGCTCACTGGGAAGCGAGCCCTTTGACTTCCATGGCCGCACGCCTTGCTCGCATCCTCTCCATTAATGGCGCCCAAGCCGCAGTTTAATTCGCTTTTTAAATATAAAACACTCATCACAAACGTTTTAGTTAGAACACCCGTATGCAAACCGACAGCTTCCCCAGGAAGCCAAGAGAAAATGTGCCGAGCAGGATTTCTGCAGCTCTTTGATAACCCGCAAGTATAGGGGATCGCAACAATTTTCGAGGGTAGAGTATTCAACCCAAATTTATTGATTCGACACAAGGGGAGCCAAAGAATATTCTCAAGTATTAGCAGTTGAGTTATCAATTCAACCACACCTGGAAAACTTAATATCTACAGCAAAGTATTTAGTAGCAAAGTAGTATGGAAGTAACGGTAACAGTGGCAAAAGTAACAGTAGCAGTTTTGTAGTAATTGTAACAGTGGCAACGGTAAAGTAACTAAGCAGAGATCAATATGTGAAAAGCTCGTAGGCATTGGATCAGTGATGGATAATTATGTCGGATGCGATTCCTAATGCAACAGTTATAACATAGGGTGACACAGAACTAGCTCCAGTTCATCAATGTAATGTAGGCATGTATTCCAAATATAGTCATATGTGCTTATGGAAAAGAACTTGCATGACATCTTTTGTCCTACCCTCCCGTGACAGCGGGGTTCTATTGGAAACTAAGGGATATTAAGGCCTCCTTTTAATAGAGTACCAGGCCAAAGCATTAACACATAGTGAATACATGAACTCCTCAAACTACGGTCATCACCGGGAGTGGTCCCGATTATTGTCACTTCGGGGTTGCTGGATCATAACACATAGTAGGTGACTATTGACTTGCAAGATAGGATCAAGAACTCACATATATTCATGAAAACATAATAGGTTCAGATCTGAAATCATGGCACTCGGGCCCTAGAAACAAGCATTAAGCATAGCAAAGTCATAGCAACATCAATCTCAGAACATAATGGATACTAGGGATCAAATCCTGACAAAACTAACTCGATTACATGATAAATCTCATCCAACCCATCACCGTCCAGCAAGCCTACGATGGAATTACTCACGCACGGCGGTGAGCATCATGAAATTGGTGATGGAGGAAGATTGATGATGACGACGGCAACGGATTCCCCTCTCTGGAGCCCTGAACGGACTCCAGATCAGCCCTCCCGAGAGAGATTAAGGCTTGGCGGCGGCTCCGTATCGTAAAACGCGATGAATCCTTCTCTCTGATTTTTTTTCTCCCCGAACGTGAATATATAGAGTTGGAGTTGAGGTCGGTGGTGCCTCAGGGGGCCCACGAGGCAGGGGGCGCGCCCCCAACCATGTGGACACGGTGTGGGCCCCCTGGTCTTGATTCTTTCGCCAGTATTTTTTATATATTCCAAAAATATTCTCCGTGAAGTTTCAGGTCATTCCGAGAACTTTTATTTCTGCACAAAAATAACACCATGGCAATTCTGCTGAAAACAGCGTCAGTCCGGGTTAGTTCCACTCAAATCATGCAACTTAGAGTCCAAAACAAGGGCAAAAGTGTTTGGAAAAGTAGATACGATGGAGACGTATCAACTCCCCCAAGCTTAAACCTTTGCTTGTCCTTAAGCAATTCAGTTGACAAACTGAAAGTGATAAAGAAAACTTTTACAAACTCTGTTTGCTTTTGTTGTTGTAAATATGTAAAGCCAGCATTCAAGTTTTCAGCAAAGATTATGAACTAACCATATTCACAATAACCTTTAGGTCTCATATTTACTCATATCAATGGAATAATCAACTAGCAAGCAATAATAATAAATCTCGGATGACAACACTTTCTCAAAACAATCATAATATGATATAACAAGATGGTATCTCGCTAGCCCTTTCTGAGACTACAAAACATAAATGCAGAGCACCTCTGAAGATCAAGGACTGACTAAACATTGTAATTCATGGTAAAAGAGATCCAGTCATAGTCATACTCAATGTAAACTAATAGTAATGCATGCAAATGACAGCGGTGCTCTCCAACTGGTGCTTTTTAATAAGAGGGTGATGACTCAAAATAAAAGTAAATAGATAGGCCCTTTGCAGAGGGAAGCAGGGATTTCTAGAGGTGCCAGAGCTCGATTTTGAAATAGAGATAAATAATATTTTGAGCGGCATACTTTCATTGGTAACATAACAACCGAGAGATCTCGATATCTTCCATGCTACAAACATTATAGGCGGTTCCCAAATAGAATGGTGAAGTTTATACTCCCCCACCACCAACAAGCATCAATCCATGGCTTGCCCGAAACAACGGGTGCCTCCAACTAACAACAGTCCCAGGGGAGTTTTTGAAGGAAATATGCCCTAGAGGCAATAATAAAGTTATTATTTATTTCCTTATATCATGATAAATGTTTATTATTCATGCTAGAATTGTATTAACCGGAAACATAATACTTGTGTGAATACATAGACAAACAGAGTGTCAGTAGTATGCCTCTACTTGACTAGCTCGTTGATCAAAGATAGTTATGTTTCCTAGCTATTGACATGAGTTGTCATTTGATTAATGGGACCACATCATTAGGAGAATGATGTGATTGACTTGACCCATTCCGTTCGCTTAGCACACGATCATTTAGTATTCTACTATTGCTTTCTTCATGACTTATACATGTTCCTATGACTATGAGATTATGCAACTCCCGTTTACCGGAGGAACACTTTGTGTGCTACCAAACGTCACAACGTAACTGGGTGATTATAAAGGTGCTCTACAGGTGTCTCCGAAGGTACTTGTTGGGTTGGCATATTTCGAGATTAGGATTTGTCACTACGATTGTCGGAGAGGTATCTCTAGGCCCACTCAGTAATGCACATCAATATAAGCATTGCAAGCATTGTAACTAATGAGTTAGCTGCGGGATGATGTATTACGGAACGAGTAAAGAGACTTGCCGGTAACGAGATTGAACTAGGTATTGAGATACCGACGATCGAATCTCGGGCAAGTAACATACCGATGACAAAGGGAACAACGTATGTTGTTATGCGGTTTGACCGACAAAGATCTTCGTAGAATATGTGGGAGCCAATATGAGCATCCAGGTTCTGCTATTGGTTATTGACCGGAGACATGTCTCGGTCATGTCTACATAGTTCTCGAACCCGTAGGGTCCGCACGCTTAAAGTTTGATGACGGTTATATTATGAGTTTATGTCTTTTGATGTACCAAAGATAGTTCGGAGTCCCGGGTGTGATCACGGACATGACGAGGAGTCTCGAAATGGTCGAGACATAAAGATTGATATATTGGAAGCCTATATTTGGATATCGGAAGTGTTCCGGGTGAAATCGGGATTTCACCGGAGTACTGGGGGGTTACCGGAACCCCTTGGGGGTTTAATGGGCCTACATGGGCCTTAGTGGAGGAGACGAGGGGCGGCCAGGGCAGGCCGCACGCCCCCTCCCCCTCTAGTTCGAATTGGACAAGGAGGGGGGCCCCCTTTCCTTCCTCTCTCCCTCCTCCTTCCCCCTTCTCCTACTCCAACTAGGAAAGGAGGGAGTCCTACTCCCGGTGGGAGTAGGACTCCTCCTGGCACGCCTCCTTCTGGCCGACCGCCTCTCCCTCCCTTGCTCCTTTATATACGGGGGCAGGGGGCACCCCATAGACACAACAATTGATCTCTTGATCTCTTAGCCGTGTGCGGTGCCCCCCTCCACCATAATCCACATCGATAATATCGTAGCGGTGCTTAGGCGAAGCCCTGCGTCGGTAGAACATCATCATCGTCACCACGCCATCGTGCTGACGGAACTCTCCCTCAAAGCTCGGCTGGATCGAAGTTCGAGGGATGTCATCGAGCTGAACGTGTGCTGAACTCAGAGGTGTCGTGCGTTCGGTACTTGATCGGTCGGATCGTGAAGACGTACGACTACATCAACCGCGTTTTGCTAACGCTTCCGCTTTCGGTCTACGAGGGTACATGGACAACACTCTCCCCTCTCGTTGCTATGCATCACCATGATCTTGTGTGTGCGTAGGAATTTTTTTGAAATTACTATGTTCCCCATCAGTGGCATCCGAGCCTGGTTTTATGCGTAGATGTTATATGCACGAGTAGAACATAAGTGAGTTGTGGGTGATACAAGTCATACTGCTTACCATCATGTCATACTTTGGTTCGGCGGTATTGTTGGATGAAGCGGCCCGGACCGACATTACGCGTACGCTTACGCGAGACTGGTTCTACTGACGTGCTTTGCACACAGGTGGCTGGAGGGTGTCAGTTTCTCCAAGTTTAGTTGAACCAAGTGTGGCTATGCCCGGTCCATGAGAAGGTTAAAACAACACTAACTTGATGAACTGTCATTGTGGTTTTGATGCGTAGGTAAGAACGGTTCTTGCTAAGCCCGTAGCAGCCACGTAAAACTTGCAACAACAAAGTAGAGGACGTCTAACTTGTTTTTGCAGGGCATGTTGTGATGTGATATGGTCAAGGCATGATGCTATATTTTATTGTATGAGATGATCATGTTTTGTAACCGAGTTATCGGCAACTGGCAGGAGCCATATGGTTGTCGCTTTATTGTATGCAATGCAATCGCCCTCTAATGCTTTACTTTATCACTAAGCGGCAGCTATAGTTGTAGAAGCATAAGTTGGCGAGACGACAAGGATGCTACGATGAAGATCAAGGTTTCGCGCCGGTGACGATGGTGATCATGACGGTGCTTCGAAGATGGAGATCACAAGCACAAGATGATGATGGCCATATCATATCACTTATATTGATTGCATGTGATGCTTATCTTTTATGCATCTTATCTTGCTTTGATTGACGGTAGCATTATAAGATGATCTCTCACTAAATTATCAAGGTATAAGTGTTCTCCCTGAAAGTGCGTTATATCGACTAGAGGGGGGTGAATAGGCGATTTTTATGAATTCTTCACTGAGGAATTTGCCAGTGAGGAAATTCCTTAGCAAAGAACTACTTGCAGCAGAATAAGTACTCAAAAGTATGCATAGCAAAACACAAGCATGGTCATCATGATGAAATGAAGACAAGCACAGAGTACAGAAAGCGTAAACACGGGATAACACGGGATGAAGACAATCGGACTGAAGAAATTGAACTGAGGAAATTGAGAAAGTCTTCAGTCAAAGTCTTCAAACACAGATATGACAAGCACACAACACAGTAATGAGGAAATGAAAGAGTTGAGGAAATAGAACCAGTTGGCTTGGTGAAGACAATGATTTGGTAGACCAGTTCCAACAGTTGTCTCAGTTGTACGTCTGGTTAGGGCGGCTAGGTATTTAAACCTGAGGACACACAGTCCCGGACACCCAGTCCTGAACACGCAGTCCAGGACACTTCGTCCTCACCGTATTCCCTTGAGCTAAGGTCACACAGACCTCGCCCAATCACTCGTGGTAAGTCTTCCGGTGACTTCCGAACCTTCAGAAACTCGGTCACTCGGCGATCCACAATTCCTCTTGGATTCTCTAGACCATGACGCCTAACCGTCTGGAAGAAGCACAGTCTTCAAAGGTAACAAGCGTCGGATCCACGCAGGATCAATCTCTTCAGTGATGCTCAATCACTTTGGGTTTGTAGGTGTTTGGGTTTGGGTTTTCCTCACTTGATGATTTTCGCTCAAAGTCCTCGGAGGATGGGATGCTCTCAAATGACAAGTGTCAGTTTCTCTCGGAGCAGCCAACCAGCTAGTGGTTGTAGGGGCGGCTATTTATAGCCCAGGGAGCAGCCCGACATGATAAGACATAAATGCCCTTCAATGATATGACCGTTAGGTGGGTAGATATTTTGGGACAGCTGGCGCATAGCACAACAACGGTCGGAAATTTGAGTATCAAATTCCTCAGGGCTATCATGTTCCTCACTGTGTAGGCAATCCGCACTGGTGAATTCCTAACTCCTCAGTCAGAACAAATTCCTCAGAGACCAGAAGAACTTCATCTCTGTCACTGAAGAATATGATTGAACTGTATGAGATTTCCAATGGCTTCACTCGAAGGGATTGGTAGGTGTAGGATTTTGAGTTGAGCATCACATGGAAAATTTTCCTTAGTATTTCCTCGACCCCCTTTAACAGTACGGTGTTTCCTATGACTCAAGAAAAGGAAAATGAAACTACGAACACAAAAGTCTTCACGCTTCATGTTCCTCAAATGAATACCAAGTCTTCAAGGTCACACCAATTTCTTCACTTTCAAAGTCTTCAGAAATCCAAAGTCTTCAGTCGAAGAACTTCATTTTTAGGGGTCGACTTTCTCTGTAACTATCAAACTCCTCATAGACTTATAGACTTGTGTACACTCATAAACACATTAGTCCCTTAACCTATAAGTCTTCAATACACCAAAATCACTAAGGGGCACTAGATGCACTTACAACCTCCCCCTTTTTGGTGATTGATGACAATATAGGTTAAGTTTTCAACGGGGATAAACATATGAAGTGTAAATACTGATATTGAGGAATTTGATTGCAAGATATAGAAGAACTCCCCCTGAAGATGCGCATAGTGAGGAATTTGCTTTTGAAGCAATGCACACTTGAAGAGTAAAATCATGGAGATCTCCCCCTATATCTTGTAATTCATACACGCATTTGACATAATATATGAAGAATTTGAAATGCATGATGAAATATGGTGACTGATGTAATTCAGCATGCGTGCAATAACATTAACGAGGAATAAGCATGCAGAAGAAACAGCAAAAATATCAGGCCACCATAGAGTTTAAGTTTACAACTCGATCCAACAAAGTCATCAGTAGAACGAGAGTTGTAACTTAGAAAAAAACATCCATATAGATAGACCCGCTTGAAGACTAACTCAAATTTCTCCCCCTTTGTCATCGAATGACCAAAAGGTTCGAAAATGAGGACTAACGCCCCTAAAGAATATCAAGTTGATGAAGGAGCGCCAGCGTTGTTGGGGTCGTTTGTTGATGTAGGGCCTGCCGCAGTGTCGTCCAAGTCTTCATGCTCGTCGGTGTCACGCGATGAAGAATAGGAGCTGGCCACCAAGGACGGAACCTTGACCTTCTTGTATTTCTTCGGTGGAGGTGCAGACCAGTCAAAGTCCTCCTCCATACCCATTTTCTTCAGATCTTCTGCGCTATAAATGTGCGGCAGAACAGCCCAGGTGCGGTTGAGGGTTTCATGAAGGTAGTAATGGTTTTTCTTCACTGCATTGTGGGTAGCACACATGTTGTGAAGAATTGAACCAAACTAACGCTTGACCCATTCGTGATTGCGATCAACCTTCTGGTGAAGACTGAGGAAAAGCTCATGTTCAGTCATCACCCTGGGAGCTGTGCCTTGAGGATTTGGCCTGGTTGCGTTGGCGGCGGAGTCATGGGTGGCAGAGTCATCATTGGTGGAGTAGGATGCAGCCTTGCGAAATTGACCATCCAATGGACGAATGCCTTCATCAATAACAGCAGTAGCCTTGCTCTTTTCATCAGCTGAGGAAAATGTCCGTTTGAGGACTTCAATCGGGGGCAAGTAGCTGCAATGGTTCAGTGTATCAGCTTTGTAGTTGAGTGAAGACCTTGTTCTGATGAATCTCATAATCCATGGAGCATAAGGCTTCAACTCAAACGGTGACATTGCGACATTGGCCAGAGTCCTCATGAAGAAAATCATGGAATTTGACGGGAACGCCATGAATGATATTGAAAAGCAGATTCTTCATGATGCCAACAACTTCTTCTTCATTCGAGTCGTGGCCCTTGATAGGACTTAATGTCTTCGTCAGAATGCGATAGACAGTCCGAGGCACATATAACAATTCCTTCACAAGGAATTTAGTTCTTGGGGCCTGACCTGGCTTCAATGGCTTCATCAGCACTTGCATATAGTGATCTATAAGCTCAGGTTCACTGTAGACGCAACAAGCAGCTTCAAGGGGAGGACTGAGAGGCAAAGCACGAAGCAATTCAGTAGCTGGTGCCTTGTAGTGAGTATTTTCAGACATCCAGTCCAGCACCCATGAATTTACATCTTCAGAGTCTCTGGTGATGTGCAGAGTTGCATAAAATTGAAGAATGAGCTCTTCATTCCAATCACATATATCAGTGCAGAAATTTAACAGTCCAGCGTCGTAAAGAACACTGAGGACTGGCACGAAGCACGACAGAGATTCCATATCCACGTGAGGAATGTGCTCATGATCGAAGACTTTGTCTTTGTTGAACAGCACTGAGGAATAAAAATTTGCCTGGCTGGCAGTCCAGAAACGCCTCTTCCTAATGCGAGCAGAGTCATAGGGGTTGTAATCAGTGAAGGATACGTGCTCGCTGAAGAAATCATTAGCCTTGAATTTTTGCTTCCTTGAGAATGGATCCTTTGGCTTGGGCAGAGGAGTGTCAGTCAGTTGCATTACAACCTCAGGAATCGCAATCTCAGGTTCTTCAGGCTGAGGAATTTCTAGTTCCTCTTCAGTGGCAGCCTGGGTCTTCAATTCTCCATTTTCATTTTCTTCAGCACTAGTGGCTGGAATTTCTTCATGAGCTTCATCAGATCCCATTTGAACTGTAGTTGCTGGGGACTGAGGAATTTGTCACAATGGTGTGAAGAGTGGAGAGTTGGGGTGCTGACTTTCCCAAAAGTCATCATTCATCACTGGTGTGGTACAGCCAATGTCCACGTCTTCATCTTCTATTTCTTCAACGCCGGCCTCTTCAGCAGTAAATTGAGGCATAGGCGAGGAAACTGTGGGGGTTGAAGGGATTTTATCCACTTCAATTTCTTCATCCATCTGCTCTGACGAAGCAGCAAAAGGATTTTCTTCATCAGATTCGCTAGGGATCACATATTCTTCATCAAAAGGGACGATTTCCTTTGATGGCATGGAGGAAACAGGAACAGCATCAATTGGATTACCAAATGAGCTTGTCAATTTCTTCATCTTCTTCGGTGCTGAAGAATCTGAAGGAGCTGATGCTTTCCTTTTCTTCACTGCTGCATGCTCTGCAGCCTTGGTCTTCTTCACATCTGATGCAGATGGAAGAATTGGAGTTGGGGTAGGCGCAGGAGGAGCAGAGGAATGTGGTTGATTTTCTTCAGGCACAACTGATGTAGTTGCCCTGACCTCTTCATTTTCTTTAGGCGCACCACTAGTGGATGCCCTGGCAATTTCATCAGCGGCTGGAATGCAGTCATCAGCCCTAGAACTCACATTTTCTTCAGCAGCCTGAATGTCATCAGCGGTGCTGGCATGTTCTTCAGGTGGCTGAGCAGATGCTTCAGCCTGAGGAATTTCTTGTTGCAATGGGGCTGCAACATTGGAGGTGAACTTCTCAGTCAGTTTAACAAACCTGACCTTGGCTCCTTTCCAATCAGCATAGTAAGCATTGAAATCATCACTGAGGACTTTGATTTCAGACTGGATCTTTACAAGTTCATCAGTTGTCATAGAGCCAATGTTGTTCTTCAGGAATTTCTCCTTCCTGTACTGCGCTTTCTTGAGCTGCCTGGCCTTCTCAAATTTCCATTTCTCTTCTTGGAGGAAGGTAATAAACATATGACTTTGGCCAGGAGTCAGCTTGAAGTCAGGCATAGGAGTGTTTGGGTCCTTATGCCAGAGATCAATGTAATCGAGGATCAACTTTGGATCCAAAAGCAGAGGCACATTTGTGCCCTTGGCTCTAGCGGCCCTGACTTGCCTATCTCTGATGATTTCAGCAAGTTCTTCATCATCAGCTTCATCTTCTTCAGACGGCACTTGGAAGGCGACCTGCTTCTTGTGAGGACTTGGGCGAGAGCCTCGTCCAGCAGTGGTCTTTGTCTTCAGCAGAGAGGGTCCTGTTGAAGAATTTGGTGTAGCTGAGGAACTAGCTGAAGCTCCTGAGGCAATAGAGATGCCTGTAGTCCTTTGGCACGTGGCAAGATGCACAGGTGCTGAGGAATTGGTCGGAGCAGCTGAGGACTTTGGAGGGGCAGGAGCAGCGTGAGGAATTGGCCGTGAGGACATTGACGGTGAAGCACTTGGCTTACGCGTAGGCTTCTTTGCCATGGATTTCTTCGGCTTGACAGAGACCTCAGCGGCAGCAGCAGCAGAGTCTTCATTGAATTTCCTCACTGCTTCTCTACCTTGTTTAGCCAGCTTGGCCTGGCGCTTGGCCCATTCATCAAGATAATCTTCACCAGGCTTGAGGCTGGTGAGATCAGCTTCTTGGCCAGGTGCCAACGGAGGTCTTGAGCATGGCGGATTGAGTGCGAATTTCTTCATGTACTTGGGAGTCACATATCTGTACTCCCTCCACTCTCTTGCCCATCTCCTCTCTATCTTCTGAATGCGCACCTTGCGCTGATTTTTATCTTCCTCAAGGGGTGTGTAGTACCCAGCATAGATGTCCTCGGGGATTTCAAATGCAGTGTTGATCTCAGGCCTCTTTCCTCCTTTCTGTGGCTTCTTTCCATCAGCCATTTTCTTCAGATGAGGAATTTGAACAATTGAATTCTCTGAAGAAGTATGCAACCTTTCTTCGAGGAATGCTGCAAATGAGTTAAGTTGATGAGAACCTAGTGATTCAGCAGTGGACATGAGTACCTGTGAACAGAGTATAGTTGCGAGGAAGTTGAAGAGGTCATATGCGTTCTCAGAAGATTTTTCAAAAAGAACAAGTTTGAGGAATTTGACCAGATGAGTCTTGAAGAATTTCATTAAGCGTTCTTTGTCTTAGGTTCTAGAGTTGTATAGATCGAAGATCCACACAATTGAGGAATCTTGAAGAAAAATTATTGCTTAGAGAAACGAATCAAGAACAGATGACATGTGAGGTGTTTAGTGTGTGAAGAATTTGAAGAATAAACACCTTTGAAGATTTGTAGAAATCATTTGAATCAAGGAGGGCAGTAAAAGTAACTTTTAATTACCCTGGACGAAGAACACGACGAACTATGAGGTAGAGATGAGAAGTTCGTCTGTGCAGATCTTCCACGCCCTAACTCAGCGGAGGAAGATGGCTACGGCGGCGGCAGAGTGAAGATTTCCGCGGTCGGCGCGAGTACGGCGGCGACGAGGTCGAGGCAGTGAAGCTCTTCCTCACCGGCGACGATGAAGTAGCGGCGGCGCTAGGGTTTGAGAAGCTCGAGCTGGAGAGAGGTCAAGCGGAGTAAAGGAAGTGATGAAGGGGAGAGGGGGTATTTATAGCCACGGTGAAAAAACTGTTCGCCCGAAGAAATTGGACGAACGTGCCCCTGACCCTTCTCATTCGCTTGACACGTGTCACCCATGTACTGAGAAGTGGAGATTGTTAGATCGTGGGTGAATAGATAAGTATTTCGTGGGATGCGGAACGGTTTGAGCGGCAAAGCCGAAAATTTGGATAAGATAAGTTAAAAGTTCTGTTCGCAAATTCTTCAGCTGACAAGGACACAGTGAAGATTTTGAACGAGTTTCAAATAGAATGCACATGAAGAATTTGTGAATAGATTGGGTTGAGTATAGCATAGAGGGGGAAGGGTCCGATCACATTCACTTAGCAGAAAAATCAACTTGAAGAAATAGCAATAAGTGAATGCTGTAGAGGACATAAACTCATATATATATATATATAGCCAATGAAGAAAAACGACGGAGAAGGTGAAGACAATGCAAAGTTGAAGAACATGAACAACTGAGGAATTTCAAAAACAAAAAAACTCAAATTGAAGATTTTCAACTTTTGTGGTGGCGTGACCCACCGATAAGAATGATGATTTCAGACACCGCGTACAATTGTCGTAGGGCTCTGAGAATCAAATTCTTCATTAATTTCTTCACACTTAGAGTGTTATTCTTCATTGATTAAAGAAAAACGTTTCTTCATGTGTTGCACATCTAAGTCATCAATTTTGCATAAGTGTTAGGATGAGTGTCCTTTTCAAAGAACATTCGAAGATTCTAGGATATTTAGCTCACACCGCAACTTGCTAAATCTCTTCTCATCCAAGGGCTTTGTGAAGATATCGGCTAGCTGTTCTTCAGTCTTCACATGCTCAATAGAAATATCGCCCTTCAACACATGATCACGAAGAAAATGATGACAAATCTGAATGTGCTTTGTCTTCGAGTGCTGAACTGGGTTGTGAGCAATATTGATGGCACTCTCGTTGTCACAGAAGAGAGGCACATTCTTCACGTTGACGCCGTAGTCCTTGAGAGTTTGCTTCATCCACATCAATTGAGCACAGCAAGAACCAGCAGCAATGTACTCAGCTTCAGCAGTAGACAGTGATACGCAGTTCTGTTTCTTCGAGGACCAACAGACCAAAGATCGTCCGAGGAAATGACATGTACCAGATGTTGACATGCGGTCCACACGATCACCAGCATAGTCAGAGTCAGAATATCCAATGAGATCAAAAGCCGAGCCCTTGGGGTACCATAATCCAAGTGTTGGTGTGTGAGCTAGATATCGAAGAATATGTTTCACAGCCTTATGGTGTGATTCCTTCGGTGTAGCTTGAAATCGGGCACAAATGCAAACACTAAGCATAATATCTGGCCTAGATGCACATAAATACAATAAAGAACCAATCATGGAGCGGTATACCTTTTGATCGAAGTCAATACCATTTTCATCAGTGCACAGATGGCCATTTGTGGGCATCGGAATTTTGACGCCTTTGCAATCTTGCATGCCGAATTTCCTCAGTACATCCTTGAGGTATTTCTCCTGAGATATGAATATGCCATTGCGTTGTTGACGAATTTGAAGACCTAAGAAGAATTTCAACTCTCCCATCATAGATATTTGATATTCTTCACTCATCATATAGGCAAATTCATCACTATAACGTTGGTCAGTACAGCCAAAGATAATATCATCAACATATATTTGGCACACAAACAATTCACCATCATAAGATTTAGTGAAAAGAGTAGGGTCGAGTGAACCAGGTTTGAAGCCTTTCTTCATGAGGAATTCCTTCAAAGTATCATACCATGCCCGAGGGGCCTCCTTGAGGCCATAGAGGGCCTTATTAAGTCTGAAGACTTTGTCAGGATGCTTTGGATCTTCAAAACCTGGGGGTTGAGCAACATATACTTCTTCCTCAAGCCTACCATTGAGGAATGCACTTTTCACATCCATTTGATATAAAGTGATATCATGATGGTTAGCATAAGCAAGTAATATGCGAATAGCTTCAAGTCTAGCAACAGGTGCAAAAGTTTCATCGAAATCAATTCCTTCAACCTGTGTGTAGCGTTGAGCTACAAGCCGTGCCTTATTCCTCACCACAAGGCCATTTTCATCTTGCTTGTTGCGGTAGATCCACTTTGTGCCAATGATATTGTGCTTGCGAGGATCTGGACGTTTAACCAGTTCCCAGACGTTGTTGAGTTCGAATTGATGTAATTCTTCTTGCATGGACTGAATCCACTCAGGCTCTAGAAATGCTTCATCTACCTTAGTGGGCTCTGTGATAGAGACAAAAGCATAGTGCCCACAAAAGTTAGATAAATGTGAAGCTTTTGAGCGTGTGAGAGTACCTGGTGCTTCAATGTCATCGATGATCTTTTCAACGTGCACTTTTTTTGCAACGCGAGGATGAGCAGGTTGTCGTCGAGGAATTTGATCAACATTTTCTTCAGGTGCATTAGCTCGATGTTCTTCACGTTCTGGAATGAATTCTTCAGCAGATTCTTTGGTAGGAATGACATCCTCAGTAGCCTGGAACTTGATAGTTTCCTCAGGTGCTGGTTCATCTATCACAGAGGGTAGGTGCTCTCTTTGCGAGCCATTAGTTTCATCGAACTGCACATCTACAGTTTCAACAACCTTGTGAAGAACGTTGTTGAAGACTCTGTAGGTGTGCGAGTCCTTTCCGTAACCAAACATAAAACCTTCATGTGCTTTCGGTGCAAATTTAGCATTGTGATAAGGATCTCTAATCCAACATTTAGCACCGAAGACTTTGAAATAACTCACATTGGGTTTCTTGTCAGTGAGGAGTTCATAGGCAGTCTTCTTGAAGAACTTGTGAAGATATACCCTGTTGATGATGTGGCACGCATTATAAATTGCCTCGATCCAGAAGTGACGAGGCGTCTTGTACTCATCAAGCATAGTGCGAGCCATCTCAACAAGAGTTCTGTTCTTGCGCTCCACGACGCCATTCTGCTGAGGAGTGTAAGGAGCAGATAACTCATGAGTAATACCAAGTTCATCAAGATAGTCATCAAGACCAGAATTCTTAAACTCAGTTCCATTGTCACTTCTGATGTGCTTGATCTTCACACCAAAGTTGGTTGAAGCCCTCGAGAAAAATCGTTTGAAGACTTCCTGCACTTCATGTTTGTAATTAACAATGTGTACCCATGTGTATCGAGAGTAATCATCAACAATAACAAAGCCATAGAGAGATGTGTCATTTGTGATTGCTGAGTAATGGTTAGGACCGAAGAGATCCATATGAAGCAATTCAAATGGTCGAGTAGTTGTCATGATAGTCTTCGCTGGATGCTTAGCCTTGGTCATCTTTCCAGCTTCACAAGCTCCACACAAGTGATCCTTGAGGAATTTGACATTCTCAATGCCAATGACATGCTTCTTCCCAAGCGTGTGCAAATTCCTCATGCCTACATGACCAAGTCGTCGATGCCATAGCCAGCCTTCTGAAGCTTTTGCAAGTAGGCACACGGCTGGTTGCGGTCCTGTAGAGAAATCAATAATATACAAGTCTCCTCTCATAAGGCCTTCGAAGACTTTGGAATTGTCAGCTTCCATAACCACAACACAACGATACTTGCCAAAGACAACAACCATATCAAGATCACAAAGCATTGAGACAGACATGAGGTTGTATCCTAAGAACTCGACAAGCATGACTTTGTCAATGTGTCGATCCTTTGTGATCGCAACCTTACCTAGACCCAATACCTGACTTTTGCCTTTGTCAGCGAAGATGATATGCTTCAGATGTGATGGTGATAAGGGAGCATCCATCAATAGATTCTTGTCACCAGTCATGTGATTTGTACATCCACTATCGAGGACCCACTCAGTGGCTTTGGGTTGATCATCCTGCAGATGAATTAGTGCAGCTTACGAACTTCATATACTTCATCAGTGAAGAATATGACATCACAATTCATCATACCAATTTCATCAAGCAATGCAACAGTTAAAAACAGTATGAGGACGTGAGAAATGAAAGTTCATTCTTCATGATTAGCCTGCGTCCTTTCAGGCAGTTTTCAGGTCTCCAGCAAATTCTTCAGACGTTAAAGTACGTCTGGAGACCTGACCCTGCATAAAAGATTAGTTCTTTTTCTTCACCACCCACATCTGAAGGGGTGGCAAAGAGTTCATCACTCTGCGAGCTCCATACAAGAAAGGTGGCATAGAAGCCAATCCATTTTGTTTCACATAAGAGGAGTTAGGGTAAGCATATGAATAAGCATAGAAATTCTTCGAGGACTTATGAACATAATGATTAGAAGAATAATGCTCATATTCATAGCCCTTAGGTCTTCCCTGCGAAACAGAGTTGTTAGCACGATGATGTTCATATGAGGACTTTGATCCTTTTGAGGAATATGATCCACGTGAGGAATTCGATCCGTATGAGGACTTGGATCCATATGAAGAATTTGGTCCATATGAAGAATTTGATCTGGGGTTCCTATTCTTCACAGGTGGTGTCATGAGGACATTCACCTGAAGACTTTCAAGGCACCTTTTGGGAACCCAGATTTTCTTCATAGGAGAACCGTTCCTGCAGTTAGTGCCAACATATCTAGCAAATACTTCACCACTCTGATTTTTAAACAGTTTATAGTTGGAGTCAAATGACTCATCAGAAGAATGAGAAGATTCACATGTAAAGCCAGATAAATTAGATGGATCAACTGGAGGTCCCTTTGCAGCAACCCATGAGGTTTTGGGGTACTGCTCAGGCTTCCAATATGTACCATCAGCATTGAGTTTCCTCTCAAAGGCAATACCCTCTTTCCTAGGGTTCCTGTTGAGGATCTGCTTTTTAAGCACATCACAAAGAGTCTGATGCCCTTTGAGGCTTTTGTACATGCCTGCCATGTACAATTCCTTCAGCCCTGCATCGTCAGTGATACTAGCAATGTCCTCAGATGAGGAATTAGTGATAGCAGAGACAGTTGAAGAATTTGTAGCATTACAAGCATTTGAGCATTCAGGTGAAGAATTAGCAGATTCACGTTCAATGCATTTCAAACATGGAGGAACAAATTCTTCCTGAGCAGCGCTGATTTGTTGAGCAAGTAATGAATCGCGCTCCTTCTGAAGAACTTCATAACTCACTCTTAGCTTCTCAAGATCTTGCTTTCTTTGAAGAAATTCATAAGAAAGCTTCTCATGATCAGATAAGAGGATGCTATGTTGATCTTGAAGGGTGCCATACTTAGTATGAAGTCTCTGAAGACTTTCAGCCAAAGCTTTTGACTGATCCATTTCTTCACCCAACATATCATCGCTCTTATTTAGCATGTATTGAAACTTTTTCCAAAGCTCTTTGTTGTTTAGTGGCAAGGGAAGCAAGTTTGACATAGCTGGGTCCAAATTCATCACCAGATTCATCATCACTTGACTCGGATAGGTAGCATTCAGTTACCTCAGCACTTTTTGCCATAAGGCATGATGAAGAGGATGATGATTCTGGTTCGAATGTCATCGCTTTGAGAGATTCCTTGAAGTCCTCAAACCAAGGATCATGACGGGTTCGATGACCTTCATAGACCTCAGAGAGACGGTCCCAGATAAGCTTCGCATGATTGAGATGCATGATGTTCCTGAACTGATTTTGAGACAGACAGGAGTAGATGACGTCCTTCGCCGTGAGGTTGAGAAGAGTGTACTTGCGAATGTCATCAGCTTCCGCCGTCTTGCACAGATCGGTAAGACCAATCTCAGTGACGGTCCACAGTTCGCTGTTCATCGCCATGAGGCGCTTCTTCATCATGGCCTTCCACTTGGGATACTCGTGACCGTCAAAGATGGGGCATGTCACTTTCTTCATACATGCGGTCGACATAACTAAAACTCCAGGCGGTTAAACCAAAATCACACAGAACAAGGGAGTACCTTGCTCTGATACCTATTGAAAGTGCGTTATATCGACTAGAGGGGGGTGAATAGGCGATTTTTATGAATTCTTCACTGAGGAATTTGCCAGTGAGGAAATTCCTTAGCGAAGAACTACTTGCAGCGGAATAAGTACTCAAAAGTATGCATAGCAGAACACAAGCATGGTCATCATGATGAAATGAAGACAAGCACAGAGTACAGAAAGCGTAAACACAGGATAATACAGGATGAAGACAAACAGACTGAAGAAATTGAACTGAGGAAATTGAGAAAGTCTTCAGTCAAAGTCTTCAAACATAGATATGACAAGCACACAACACAGTAATGAGGAAATGAAAGAGTTGAGGAAATAGAACCAGTTGGCTTGGTGAAGACAATGATTTGGTATACCAGTTCCAACTTCTGTCTCAGTTGTATGTCTGGTTAGGGCGGCTAGGTATTTAAACCTGAGGACACACAGTCCCGGACACTCAGTCCTGAACACGCAGTCCAGGACACTTAGTCCTCACCGTATTCCCTTGAGCTAAGGTCACACAGACCTCGCCCAATCACTCGTGGTAAGTCTTCAGGTGACTTCCGAACCTTCAGAAACTCGATCACTCGGCGATCCACAATTCCTCTTGGATGCTCTAGACCATGATGCCTAACCGTCTGGAAGAAGCACAGTCTTCAAAGGTAACAAGTGTCGGATCCACACAGGATCAATCTCTTCAGTGATGCTTAATCACTTTGGGTTTGTAGGTGTTTGGGTTTGGGTTTTCCTCACTTGATGATTTTCGCTCAAAGTCCTCGGAGGATGGGATGCTCTCAAATGACAAGTGTCAGTTTCTCTCGGAGCAGCCAACCAGCTAGTGGTTGTAGGGGCGGCTATTTATAGCCTAGGGAGCAGCCCGACATGATAAGACATAAATGCCCTTCAATGATATGACTGTTAGGTGGGTAGATATTTTGGGACAGCTGGCGCATAGCACAACAACGGTCGGAAATTTGAGTATCAAATTCCTCAGGGCTATCATGTTCCTCACTGTGTAGGCAATCCGCACTGGCGAATTCCTAACTCCCCAGTCTGAACAAATTCCTCCGAGACCAGAAGAACTTCATCTCTGTCACTGAAGAATATGACTAAACTGGATGAGATTTCCAATGGCTTCACTCGAAGGGATTGGTAGGTGTAGGATTTTGAGTTGAGCATCACATGGAAATTTTTCCTTAGTATTTCCTCGACCCCCTTTAACAGTACGGTGTTTCCTATGACTCAAGAAAGGGAAAATGAAACTACGAACACAAAAGTCTTCACGCTTCATGTTCCTCAAATGAATACCAAGTCTTCAAGGTCACGCCAATTTCTTCACTTTCAAAGTCTTCAGAAATCCAAAGTCTTCAGTCGAAGAACTTCATTTTTAGGGGTCGACTTTCTCTGTAAATATCAAACTCCTCATAGACTTATAGACCTGTGTACACTCATAAACACATTAGTCCCTTAACCTATAAGTCTTCAATACACCAAAATCACTAAGGGGCACTAGATGCACTTACACTCCCTGAGTATGCACCGTTGTGAAAGTTCTTCGTGCTGAGACACCACGTGATGATCGGGTGTGATAGGCTCTACGTTCAAATGCAACGGGTGCAAAACAGTTGCACACGCGGAATACTCAGGTTAAACTTGACGAGCCTAGCATATGCAGATATGGCATCGGAACACTGAGACCGAAAGGTCGAGCGTGAATCATATAGTAGATATGATCAACATAGTGATGTTCACCATTGAAACTACTCCATCTCATGTGATTGGACGTGGGTTAGTTGATTTGGATCACGTGATCACTTAGAGGATTAGAGGGATGTCTATCTAAGTGGGAGTTCTTAAGTAATATGATTAATTGAACTTAAATTTATCATGAACTTAGTACCTGATAGTATTTTGCTTGTCTATGTTGATTGTAGATAGATGGCCCATGTTGTTGTTCCGTTGAATTTTAATGCGTTCCTTGAGAAAGCAAAGTTGAAAGATGATGGTAGCAATTACACGGACTGGGTCCGTAACTTGAGTATTATCCTCATTGCTGCACGGAAGAATTACGTCCTGGAAGCACCGCTAGGTGCCAGACCTGCTGCAGGAGCAACACCAGATGTTATGAACGTCTGGCAGAGCAAAGCTGATGACTACTCGATAGTTCAGTGTGCCATGCTTTACGGCTTAGAACCGGGACTTCAACGACGTTTTGAATGTCATGGAGCATATGAGATGTTCCAGGAGTTGAAGTTAATATTTCAAGCAAATGCCCGGATTGAGAGATATGAAGTCTCCAATAAGTTCTACAGCTGTAAGATGGAGGAGAATAGTTCTGTCAGTGAGCATATACTCAGAATGTCTGGGTATAACAATCACTTGATTCAACTGGGAGTTAATCTTCTGGATGATAGCGTCATTGACAGAATTCTTCAATCACTACCACCAAGCTACAAGAGCTTCGTGATGAACTATAACATGCAAGGCATGGATAAGACGATTCCCGAGCTCTTCGCAATGCTAAAGGCTGCGGAGGTAGAAATCAAGAAGGAGCATCAAGTGTTGATGGTCAACAAGACCACCAGTTTCAAGAAAAAGGGCAAAGGGAAGAAGAAGGGGAACTTCAAGAAGAACAGCAAACAAGTTGCTGCTCAGGAGAAGAAACCCAAGTCTGGACCTAAGCCTGAGACTGAGTGCTTCTACTGCAAACAGACTGGTCACTGGAAGCGGAACTGCCCCAAGTATTTGGCTGATAAGAAGGATGGCAAGGTGAACAAAGGTATATGTGATATACATGTTATTGATGTGTACCTTACTAATGCTCGCAGTAGCACCTGGGTATTTGATACTGGTTCTGTTGCTAATATTTGCAACTCGAAACAGGGACTACGGATTAAGCGAAGATTGGCTAAGGACGAGGTGACGATGCGCGTGGGAAATGGTTCCAAAGTCGATGTGATCGCGGTCGGCACGCTACCTCTACATCTACCTTCGGGATTAGTTTTAGACCTGAATAATTGTTATTTGGTGCCTGCGTTGAGCATGAACATTATATCTGGATCTTGTTTGACGCGAGACGGTTATTCATTTAAATCAGAGAATAATGGTTGTTCTATTTATATGAGTAATATCTTTTATGGTCATGCACCCTTGAAGAGTGGTCTATTTTTGTTGAATCTCGATAGTAGTGATACACATATTCATAGTATTGAAGCCAAAAGATGAAGAGTTGATAATGATAGTGCAACTATTTGTGGCACTGCCGTTTAGGTCATATTGGTGTAAAGCGCATGAAGAAACTCCATACTGATGGACTTTTGGAACCACTTGATTATGAATCACTTGGTACTTGCGAACCATGCCTCATGGGCAAGATGACTAAAATGCCGTTCTCCAAAACTATGGAGCAAGCAACAGATTTGTTGGAAATCATACATACAGATGTATGTGGTCCGATGAACGTTGAGGCACGCGGCGGGTATCGTTATTTTCTCACCTTCACAGATGATTTGAGCAGATATGGGTATATCTACTTAATGAAACAAAAGTCTGAAACATTTGAAAAGTTCAAAGAATTTCAGAGTGAAGTTGAAAATCATCGTAACAAGAAAATAAAGTTTCTACGATCTGATCGTGGAGGAGAATATTTGAGTTACGAGTTTGGTCTTCATTTGAAACAATGCGGAATAGTTTTGCAACTCACGCCACCCGGAACACCACAGCGTAATGGTGTGTCCGAACGTCGTAATCGTACTTTACTAGATATGGTGCGATCTATGATGTCTCTTACAGATTTACCGCTATCATTTTGGGGTTATGCTTTAGAGATGGCTGCATTCACGTTAATTAGGGCACCATCGAAATCAGTTGAGACGACGCCTTATGAACTGTGGTTTGGCAAGAAACCAAAGTTGTCGTTTCTTAAAGTTTGGGGCTGCGATGCTTATGTGAAAAAGCTTCAACCTGATAAGCTCGAACCCAAATTGGAGAAATGTGTCTTCATAGGATACCCAAAGGAAACTGTTGGGTACACCTTCTATCACAGATCTGAAGGCAAGACTTTTGTTGCTAAATTTGGATCCTTTCTAGAGAAGGAGTTTCTCTTGAAAGAAGTGAGTGGGAGGAAAGTATAACTTGATGAGGTAGCCGTACCTGCTCCCTTATTGGAAAGTAGTTCGTCACAGAAACCGGTTCCTGTGACACCTACACCAATTAGTGAGGAAGTTAATGATGATGATCATGAAACTTCAGATCAAGTTGTTACTGAACCTCGTAGGTCAACCAGAGTAAGATCCGCACCAAAGTGGTACGGTAATCCTGTTCTGGAGGTTATGTTACTAGACCATGACGAACCTACGAACTATGAAGAAGCGATGGTGAGCCCAGATTCCGCAAAATGGCTTGAGGCCATGAAATCTGAGATGGGATCCATGTATGAGAACAAAGTGTGGACTTCGGTTGACTTGCCCGATGATCGGCAATCCATTGAGAATAAATGGATCTTCAAGAAGAAGACTGACGCTGACGGTAATGTTACTGTTTATAAAGCTCGACTTGTTGCAAAAGGTTTTCGACAAGTTCAAGGAGTTGACTACGATGAGACTTTCTCACCCGTAGCGATGCTTAAGTCTGTCCGAATCATGTTAGCAATTGCCGCATTTTATGATTATGAAATTTGGCAAATGGATGTCAAAACTGCATTCCTGAATGGATTTCTAGAACAAGAGTTGTATATGATGCAACCGGAAGGTTTTGTCGATCCAAAGGGAGCTAACAAAGTGTGCAAGCTCCGGCGATCCATTTATGGACTGGTGCAAGACTCTCGGAGTTGGAATAAACGCTTTGATAGTGTGATCAAAGCATTTGGTTTTATACAGACTTTTGGAGAAGCCTGTATTTACCAGAAAGTGAGTGGGAGCTCTGTAGCATTTCTGATGTTATATGTGGATGACATATTGCTAATTGGAAATGATATAGAATTTCTGGATAGCATAAAGGGATACTTGAATAAGAGTTTTTCAATGAAGGACCTCGGTGAAGCTGCTTATATATTGGGCATCAAGATCTATAGAGATAGATCAAGACGCTTAATTGGACTTTCACAAAGCACATACCATGACAAAGTTTTGAAGAAGTTCAAAATGGATCAAGCAAAGAAAGGGTTCTTGCCTGTGTTACAAGGTGTGAAGTTGAGTAAGACTCAATGCCCGACCACTGCAGAAGATAGAGAGAAGATGAAAGATGTTCCCTATGCTTCATCCATATGCTCTATCATGTATGCAATGATGTGTACCAGACCTGATGTGTGCCTTGCTATAAGTTTAGCAGGGAGGTACCAAAGTAATCCAGGAGTGGATCACTGGACAGCGGTCAAGAACATCCTGAAATACCTGAAAAGGACTAAGGATATTTTTCTCGTTTATGGAGGTGACAAAGAGCTAGTCGTAAATGGTTACGTCGATGCAAGTTTTGACACTGATCCGGACGATTCTAAATCGTACACCGGATACGTGTTTACATTGAACAGTGGAGCTGTCAGTTGGTGCGGTTCTAAACAAAGCGTTGTGGCGGGATCTACGTGTGAAGCGGAGTACACAGCTGCTTCGGAAGCAGCAAATGAAGGAGTCTGGATGAAGGAGTTCATATCCGATCTAGGTGCCATACCTAGTGCATCGGGTCCAATGAAAATCTTTTGTGACAATAATGGTGCAATTGCCTTGGCAAAGGAATTCAGATTTCACAAGAGAACCAAGCACATCAAGAGACGCTTGAACTCCATCCGGGATCTAGTCCAGGTGGGAGACATAGAAATTTGCAAGATACATACGGATCTGAATGTTGCAGCCCGTTGACTAAGCCTCTTCCACGAGCAAAACATGATCAGCACCAAGGCTCCATGGGTGTTAGAATCATTACTGTGTAATCTAGATTATTGACTCTAGTGCAAGTGGTTGACTGAAGGAAATATGCCCTAGAGGCAATAATAAAGTTATTATTTATTTCCTTATATCATGATAAATGTTTATTATTCATGCTAGAATTGTATTAACCGGAAACATAATACTTGTGTGAATACATAGACAAAAGAGTGTCACTAGTATGCCTCTACTTGACTAGCTCGTTGATCAAAGATGGTTATGTTTCCTAGCTATTGACATGAGTTGTCATTTGATTAACGGGATCAGATCATTAGGAGAATGATGTGATTGAGTTGACCCATTCCGTTAGCTTAGCACACGGTCGTTTAGTATTCTGCTATTGCTTTCTTCATGACTTATACATGTTCCTATGACTATGAGATTATGCAACTCCCGTTTACTGGAGGAACACTTTGTGTGCTACCAAACGTCACAACGTAACTGGGTGATTATAAAGGTGCTCTATAGGTGTCTCCAAAGGTACTTGTTGGGTTGGCGTATTTCGAGATTAGGATTTGTCACTCCGATTGTCGGAGAGGTATCTCTGGGCCCACTCGGTAATGCACATCACTATAAGCCTTGCAAGCATTGTAACTAATGACTTAGTTGCGGGATGATGTATTACGGAACGAGTAAAGAGACTTGCCGGTAACGAGATTGAACTAGGTATTGAGATACCGACGATCGAATCTCGGGCAAGTAACATACCGATGACAAAGGGAACAACGTATGTTGTTATGCGGTTTGACCGATAAAGATCTTCATAGAATATGTGGGAGCTAATATGAGCATCCAGGTTCCGCTATTGGTTATTGACCGGAGACATGTCTCGGTCATGTCTACATAGTTCTCGAACCCGTAGGGTCCGCACGCTTAAAGTTTGATGACGGTTATATTATGAGTTTATGTGTTTTGATGTACCGAAGATAGTTCGGAGTCCCGGGTGTGATCACGGACATGACGAGGAGTCTCGAAATGGTCGAGACATAAAGATTGATATATTGGAAGCCTATATTTGGATATCGGAAGTGTTCCGGGTGAAATCGGGATTTTACCGGAGTACCGGGGGGTTACCGGAACCCCCCCCCCCCCCGGGGGGTTTAATGGGCCTACATGGGCCTTATTGGAGAAGAGGAGGGGCGGCTAGGGCAGGCTGCGCGCCCCCTCCCCCTCTAGTCCGAATTGGACAAGGAGGGGGGTGGCGCCCCCCTTTCCTTCCTCTCTCCCTCCTCCTTCCCCCTTCTCCTACTCCAACTAGGAAAGGAGGGAGTCCTACTCCCGGTGGGAGTAGGACTCCTCCTGGCACGCCTCCTCCTGGCCGGCCGCCTCTCCCTCCCTTGCTCCTTTATATACGGGGGCAGGGGGCACCCCATAGACACAACAATCGATCTCTTGATCTCTTAGGCGTGTGCGGTGCCCCCCTCCACCATAATCCACCTCGATAATATCGTAGCGGTGCTTAGGCGAAGCCCTGCGTCGGTAGAACAACATCATCGTCACCACGCCGTCGTGCTGACGGAACTCTCCCTCAAAGCTTGGCTGGATCGGAGTTCGAGGGACGTCATCGAGCTGAACGTGTGCTGAACTCGGATGTGTCGTGCGTTCGGTACTTGATCGGTCGGATCGTGAAGACGTACGACTACATCAACCGCGTTGTGCTAATGCTTCCGCTTTCGGTCTATGAGGGTACATGGACAACACTCTCCCCTCTCGTTGCTATGCATCACCATGATCTTGCGTGTGCGTAGGATTTTTTTTGAAATTACTACGTTCCCCATCAGTTTTGTTTGCAATTATTTTGATTTAAGCATGGGACTGGGCATCCCGGTGACCAGCCATTTTCTCGTGAGTGATGAGCGGAGTCCACTCCTCTTGAGAATAACCCACCTAGCATGGAAGATATAGACAAGCCTAGTTGATACATGAGCTATTCGAGCATAGAAAACAAAATTTCATTTGAAGGTTTAGAGTTTGGCACATACAAATTTACTTGGAATGGCAGGTAGATACCGCTTATAGGAACGTATGGTGGGCTCATATGGAATAACTTTGGGGTTTATGGAAGTGGATGCACAAGCAGTATTCCCGCTTAGTACAAGTGAAGGCTAGAAAAAGACTAGGAAGCGACCAGCTAGAGAGCGACAACAGTCATGAACATGCATTAAAATTAATAAACATTGAGTGCAAGCATGAGTAGGATATAATCCACCATGAACATAAATATTGTGGAGGCTATATTGATTTTGTTTCAACTACATGCATGAACATGTGCCAAGTCAAGCCACTCGAATCATTCAAAGGAGGATACCACCCTATCATACCACATCACAACCATTTTAATAGCATGTTGGCATGCAAGGTTAACCATTATAAACTCCTAGCTAATTAAGCATGGCATGAGCAACTATAATCTCTAATTCTCATTGCAAATATGTTTCATTCACAATAGGCTGAATCAGGAACGATGAACTAATCATATTTACAAAAACAAGAGAGGTCGAGTTCATACTAGCTTTTCTCATCTCAATCAGTCCATCATATACCGTCATTATTGCCTTTCACTTGCACGACCGAACGGTGTGGATAATAATAATAGTGCACGTGCAATTGGACTAAGCTGGAATCTGCAAGCACGTAATACAAAGGAGAAGACAAGGTAACATGGGCTCTTTGTTAAATCAACAATAATGCATATAAGAGCCACTTCAACATTTTCATTATGGTCTTCTCCTCTCGACCCCCAAAGAAAAAAAAACTATTTACACGGGAAAGCTCCCAACAAGCAAAAGAAGAACGAGAAATCTTTTTGGGTTTTCTTTTAATTATTACTACTACAGGCATGGAAAGTAAACTAGCTAAAAGCTACAACTAATTTTTTTGGTTTTTCTTAAGGTTTTTCAAACACACAAGAAGAAAGCGAGAAAAAGAAAATAAACTAGCATGGATAGTACAATGAAAGAGTATGAGCACCGACAACTGGAATGGGTGTGTGAACATGAATGTAATGTCGGTGAGAAATACGTACTCCCCCAAGCTTAGGCTTTTGGCCTAAGTTGGTCTATGCTCACTGATCAAAGTGGTCCTCTCCAGTGTACTGAGGAGGATCCTCGGGGTGCCACTGGTTGGCGAGCTCCTCCAGATCCCACTAATAAACCGACTGCCGATAAGGGTCAAGTGGTGGCTCCGGCTTAGCCTCTGGAGCAGGTGTCACGCTCAAGTATGCATGAATGGCCTCCGGCAAAATGAGGTACGTGCCTGAAAATATGTTAAACAAAGAGGGCGCAGGCAAAGTAATAGTCTCACAATAATTTTTATCAAATATCAATTTATACTTAAGCATCTTCTTCTTATCTTTAACAATAAAATCATGTGCTACCATACTCTTATAATCTAGAAAAATAGGAGGCAGCAACTTTTCCTCTTTCTCATAATGCTAATAGGTATGTTAAAATGTGCAGCAAGGAGAAGCAAAGATGCCTCCAAAGATGGGACCCTTTGTACGGTTCAGATTTAACCGTTTAGCAACAATAGCGCCTAAACTGAAAGTAGTATCACGAAACAAGGCATGGCGCAAAATAACAATATCAGGGGCACTAATGTTTCAACTGTTCCCACGACCAATTAAGCATCTACTAGCAAATATTGCAAAGTAACGCAGAACAAGAATATGTATGCTAGTGATTCTTGCATCGGAAACTTTCCTTGTTTCCTCTACAGCAATCATATCAATAAACCCTTCCACATCATTACAATGTGGTTCCTCTATGTTGCCCGCAAAGGGTAACTTGCAAACCACACAAAAATCATAAAGTGACATCTCCTAAAACTCATCATATAAATAAAAATCCACCGAAGGTGGCAATCTCCTAGCATGGAAATGAAAATTTTGCACGAAAATATTAGTGAGGAGGAGATACTGTTCGCGCTGGTCGCGGAGGAAGTCGATGAGGCCCGCATTCTCAGCCAAATAATAAAAATCATCATGAATCCCGACTGCTCTCAAGAATTCATCACAAGGCCATTCACACGGACGAACTTCCACGGTGCGAGGAAGATGATATTTGGGCTTCTTATTCTCTTCACTTTGCTTATCCTTCGAGCTTCGGCTCGAAGAGCCTCGCAATAATCTCTTCATCATTTTCGGAGAACAATCCCCCAAAGTAGTTTTCTGAGTGGAGCTTTGAGCAAGGAGATCGAAAATGGCAGCAAGATGAGCTAGAACTCGTGCTTGAGCTGGTTGGTGATTTTTTATGGATGAAGAAGGAGTGTGTGGGTGCTGGAATAAGTGGAGGGGGCCACGAGGGGCCCATGAGGCAGGGGGCGCCCAGGGGGGTAGGCTCGCCCTGCACCCTCATGGCCAGGTGGTCACCCCCTCTGGTGTGTTCATAGTGCCAATAATTCTTAAATATCCTACAAAAAATAATATTTCAATTTCGGGGCATTTGGAGAACTTTTATTTTCGGGGTATTTTTTATTGCAAGGATAATTCAGAAAACGGACAGAAAATACTATTTTTGCTTTATTTAATCTAAATAATAGAAAGTAAAAGGAGGGTACAGAGAGTTGTGCTTTCTAAGTTCATCCATCTCATGCTCATCAAAAGGAATCCACTAACAAGGTTGATCAAGTCTTGTTAACAAACTCATTCCGAATCGCATGAAACTGTAGAATTTTCGAATAGCACTAGGTTACCTCAACGGGGATATGCACGTCCCCAATAATAAGAATATCATATTTCTTCTTGATAGTAGGAAGAGGAAATTCAAAACCTCCAATAGTAATCGTTGGAATTTTTCCAATAGAATTGATACTGCGGACTTGAGGTTGTTTCCTCGGAAAGTGTACCGTATGCTCATTACCATTAACATGAAAAGTGACATTGCCTTTGTTGCAATCAATAACAGCCCCTGCAGTATTCAAAAAGGGTCTACCAAGGATAATCGACATACTATTGTCCTCGGGAATATCAAGAATAACAAAGTCCGTTAAAATAGTAATGTTTGCAACCACAACAGGCACATCCTCACAAATACCGACAGGTATAGCAGTTGATTTATCGGCCATTTGCAAAGATATTTCAGTAGGTATCAACTTATTCAAATCAAGTCTACGATATAAAGAGAGAGGCATAACACTAACACCGGCTCAAAGATCACATAAAGCAGTTTAACATAGTTTCTTTTAATGGAGCATGGTATAGTTGGTACTCCTCGATCTCCAAGTTTCTTTGGTATTCCACCCTTAAAAGTATAATTAGCAAGCATGGTGAAAATTTCAGCTTCTGGAATCTTTCTTTTATTTGTAACAATATCTTTCATGTACTTAGTATAAGGGTTCATTTTAAGCATATCAGTCAAACGCATATGCAAAAAGATAGGTCTAATCATTTCAGCAAAGTGCTCAAAATCCTCATCATCCTTTTTCTTGGATGGTTTAGGAGGAAAAGACATGGGTTTCTGAACCCATGTTCTCTTTCTTTACCATGCTTCCTAGCAACGAAGTCTCTCTTATCATAATGTTTATTCTTTGATTGTGGGTTATCAAGATCAACAGCAGGTTCAATTTCTACATCATTGTCATTGCTAGGTTGAGCATCAGCATGAACATCATCATTAATATTATTAGTAGCTTCATGTTCATCACCAGATTGTGTTCCAGCATCAGAAATGGAAATATCATTGGGATTCTCAAGTGTGTCAACAACAGGTTCACTAGAAGCATGCAAAGTCCTATCATTTTTCTTTTTCTTCTTCTTAGAAGAACTAGGTGCATCAACATTAGTTCTCTGAGAATCTTGCTCAATTCTCTTAGGGTGGCCCTCAGGATAGAAAGGTTCCTGAGTCATTTTACCCCCTCTAGTCATAACTCTAACAACATTATCATTTTTCTTATTATTTAATTCATTGAGCAAATCATTTTGAGCTTTAAGCACTTGTTCTACTTGAGTGGTAACCATAGAAGCATGTTTACGAATAAGTTTAAGTTCACCTTTAACTCTAGACATATAATCACTCAAGTGTTCGATCATATAAGCATTACGTTTCAATTGTCTACCAACATAAGCATTGAAGTTTTCTTGTTTAACAATAAAATGATCAAACTCATCTAAGCATTGGCGAGCAGACTTATAATGAGGAATATCACCTTCATAAAATCTATAGAGAGAATTTACCTTTACTACCTGTGTCGGGTTATCAAGACCATGTATTTCTTCAATAAGTGGTAAATTATTAACATCTTCAGCTTTAATACCCTTTTCTTTCAAAGATTTCTTTGCCTCTTGCATATCTTTAGGACTGAGAAATAGAATACCCCTCTTCTTCAGAGTTGGTTTAGGAGTTGGTTCAGGAAGTGTCCAATCATTTTCATTACTCAACATATTATTCAACAGCAATTCAGCTTGATCAACAGTTCTTTCCCTAAAAACACAACCAGCACAACTATCCAGGTGGTCTCTGGAAGCATCGGTTAGTCCATTATAAAAGATATCAAGTATTTCATTTGTCTTGAGAGGATGGTCAGGCAAAGCATTAAGTAATTGGAGAAGCCTTCCCCAAGCTTGTGGGAGACTCTCTTCTTCAATTTGCACAAAATTATATATTTCCCTTAAGGCAGCTTGTTTCTTATGAGCGGGGAAATATTTAGCAGAGACGTAATAAATCATATCCTGGGCACTATGCACACAACCAGGATCAAGAGAATTAAACCATGTTTTAGCATCACCCTTTAATGAGAAAGGAAATAACTTAAGGATATAATAGTAACGAATTTTTTCCTCATGAGTGAATAGGGTAGCTATATCATTTAATTTAGTAAGATGTGTCACAACAGTTTCAGATTCATAGCCATAAAAAGGATCAGATTCAACCAAAGTAATTATCTCAGGATCGACAGAGAAATCATAATCCTTATCAGTAATACAAATAGGTGAAGTAGCAAAAGTAGGGTCATATTTCATTCTAGCATTCAAAGATTTTTCTTTCAGCTTAGCTAATAATTTCTTAAGATCATATCTATCATAGCAAGAAAATCTCTAGTAGTTTCTTCATCCATAACATAACCCTCAGGCACAACAGGCAATTCATATCTAGGGGGAGAATCTTCATCATCACTTTCATCAATATTATCAGTTTCAATAATTTCATTCTCTCTAGCCCTAGCAAGTTGTTCATCCAAAAATTCACCTAATGGCACAGTAGTATCAAGCGTAGAAGTAGTTTCATCATAAGTATCATGCATAGCAGAAGTGGCATCATCAATAACATGCGACCTATCAGAATCAATAGCAGGTGTAGGTGTCGCAAATTTACTCATAACAGAAGGTGAATCAAGTGCAGAGCTAGATGGCAGTTCCTTACCTCCCCTCATAGTTGAGGGATAAATCTTGGTCTTTTCATCTTTCAAGTTCCTCATAGTGATCAGCAGATATAAATCCCAAGTGACTCAAAGAATAGATCTATGCTCCCCGGCAATGGCGCCAGAAAATAGTCTTGATAACCCACAAGTATAGGGGATCGCAATAGTTTTCGAGGGTAGAGTATTCAACCCAAATTTATTGATTCGACACAACGGGAGCCAAAGAATATTCTCAAGTATTAGCAGTTCAGTTGTCAATTCAACCACACCTGGAAAACTTAATATCTGTAGCAAAGTATTTAGTAGCAAAGTAGTATGGAAGTAACGGTAACAATGGCAAAAGTAACAGTAGCAGTTTTGTAGTAATTGTAACAGTGGCAATGGTAAAGTAACTAAGCAGAGATAAATATGTGAAAAGCTCGTAGGCATTGGATCAGTGATGGATAATTATGCCGGATGCGATTCCTCATGCAACAGTTATAACATAGGGTGACACAGAACTAGCTCCAGTTCATCAATGTAATGTAGGCATGTATTCCGAATATAGTCATACGTGCTTATGGAAAAGAACTTGCATGACATCTTTTTTCCTACCCTCCCGTGACAGCGGGGTCCTATTGGAAACTAAGGGATATTAAGGCCTCCTTTTAATAGAGTACCGGACCAAAGCATTAACACATAGTGAATACATGAACTCCTCAAACTACGGTCATCACCGGGAGTGGTCCCGATTATTGTCACTTCGGGGTTGCCGGATCATAACACATAGTAGGTGACTATTGACTTGCAAGATAGGATCAAGAACTCACATATATTCATGAAAACATAATAGGTTCAGATCTGAAATCATGGCACTCGGGCCCTAGTGACAAGCATTAAGCATAGCAAAGTCATAGCAACATCAATCTCACAACATAATGGATACTAGGGATCAAACCCTAACCAAACTAACTCGATTACATGATAAATCTCATCCATCCCATCACCGTCCAGCAAGCCTATGATGGAATTACTCATGCACGGCGGTGAGCATCATGAAATTGGTGATGGAGGAAGGTTGATGATGACGACGGCGACGGATTCCCCTCTCCGGAGCCCCGAACGGACTCCTAATCAGCCCTCCCGAGAGAGAGTAGGGCTTGGCGGCGGCTCCGTATCGTAAAATGCGATGAATCATTCTCTCTGTTTTTTCTCCCCGAACGTGAATATATAGAGTTGGAGTTGAGGTCGGTGGAGCCTCAGGGGGCCCACGAGGCAGGGGGCGCGCCCGGGGGGTAGGCGCGCCCCCCACCCTTGTGGACAGGGTGTGGACCCCCTGGTCTTGATTCTTTCGCCAGTATTTTTTATATATTCCAAAAATATTCTTCGTGAAGTTTCAGGTCATTCTGAGAACTTTTATTTCTGCACAAAAATAACACCATGGCAATTCTGCTGAAAACAGCGTCAGTCCGGGTTAGTTCCATTCAAATCATGCAAGTTAGAGTCCAAAACAAGAGCAAAAGTGTTTGGAAAAGTAGATACGATGGAGACGTATCACTCTTGATCGCAAATGTTTTAGATAGAACACCCGTATGCAAAGTGAGAGCAGCGCAGGATTTGTGCATCCCTTCAACGGAAACGGTTGTTTTGGATGACCCGTGTGGAACCACGTACAAACAATTTGGTAAGATTTGTCAATCCTTGTAACACTGTGATTTGTCAAAATATGAAGCTAAAAATCACTAGCAGTATCTAATTTTTGCAACTAAAATTCAGTAATTAAGCATAGATTTCATTCATAGATTAAGCAGTTGTTCTTAATTTATACAAACAGTTCAACTCGACAGCTGAACCGACCAAACTTTTCCCCAATTGGTGCCAACCACGTACTGAAATAGCTAGTTCAACTATATATACTAGCTAATTTGAAGTATGTTGTACAGTTCCACCACATCTATAGTCAGATGAACTGAACAAAATAGCCCCTAAATACTACTACTACTGTGGAGGGGCTTTGTACTACTTCCAGCTACCTCTCCTCTGCCGAGCGCGCTCAGTAAGAGGCGGAGGAGGAGGAGCCTACCGACGAGCTGGGCAACCGCAATGCGGTGCTTACCGCTAATGCAGCTTCAGCGACGCTCGCCTCGAACGCCCTCTGCCGCTCCAGACGACCCCTCTCGAAGCGGTGGTTCTCCTCGTAGATCTCCTGATTCCTTGCCTCTGAGGCGGCGTGTGTCGCTGCCACTGCGGCGGTAAGGCTCTTTGCGTGCTCGAAGAGGCGCTCCTCCTCCTCCCACAGGAACTCGGTGTAGCTGATACGTCTCCAACGTATCTATAATTTTTTATTGTTCCATGCTATATTATATTCTATTTTGGATGTTTAATGGGCTTTATTATACACTTTTATATTATTTTTGGGACTAACCTATTAACCGGAGGCCCAGCCCGAATTGCAGTTTTTTTGCCTATTTCAGTGTTTCGAAGGAAAAGGATATCAAACGGAGTCCAAACGGAATGAAACCTTCGGGAACGTGATTTTCGGAACAAACATGATCCAAAGGACTTGGAGTCTACGTAAAGCAATCAACAAGGAGAGCACGAGGCAACCCTCCACCCTCGTGGGGCCCACGTTGCTCCACCGACGTACTTCTTCCTCCTATATATACCCATATACCCTGGAAACATCAGAGACGGAGCCAAAACCCTATTTCCACCACCGCAACCTTCTGTACCCGTGAGATCCCATCTTGGGGCCTTTTCCGGTGCACCGCCGGAGGGGGCATTGATCATGGAGGGCTTCTACATCAACACCATAGCCTCTCCGATGATGTGTGAGTAGTTTACCTCAGACCTTCGGGTCCATAGTTATTAGCTAGATGGCTTCTTCTCTCTCTTTGGATCTCAATACAAATTTCTCCTCGGTCTTCTTGGAGATCTATTCGATGTAATCTTCTTTTGCGGTGTGTTTGTCGAGATCCGATGAATTGTGGGTTTATGATCAAGATTATCTATGAACAATATTTGAATCTCCTTTGAATTCTTTTATGTATGATTGGTTATCTTTGCAAGTCTCTTCGAATTATCAGTTTGGTTTGGCCTACTAGATTGATCTTTCTTGCAATGGGAGAAGTGCTTAGCTTTGGGTTCAATCTTGCGGTGTCCTTTCCCACTGACAGCAGGGGAAGCAAGGCACGTATTGTATTATTGCCATCGAGGATAAAAAGATGGGGTTTATACCATATTGCATGAGTTTATCCCTCTACATCATGTCATCTTACTTAAAACATTACTCTGTTCTTATGAACTTAATACTCTAGATGCATGCTGGATAGCGGTCGATGTGTGGAGTAATAGTAGTAGATGCAGAATCGTTTCGGTCTACTTGTCGCGGACGTGATGCCTATATACATGATCATACCTAGATATTCTCATAACTATGCTCAATTCTATCAATTGCTCGACAGTAATTCGTTTACCCACCGTAATACTTATGCTCTTGAGAGAAGCCACTAGTGAAACCTATGGCCCCCGGGTCTATTTTCCATCTTATTAATCTTCCAACACTTAGCTATTTTCATTGCAGTTTATTTTACTTTGCATCTTTATCATAAAAATACCAAAAATATTATCTTATCATATCTATCAGATCTCACTCTCGTAAGTGACCGTGAAGGGACTGACAACCCCTTTATCGCGTTGGTTGCGAGGTTCTTATTTGTTTGTGTAGGTGCGTGGGACTTGAGCGTGATCTCCTAGTGGATTGATACCTTGGTTCTCAAAAACTAAGGGAAATACTTACGCTACTTTACTGCATCACCCTTTCCTCTTCAAGGGAAAACCAACGCAGTGCTCAAGAGGTAGCAAGAAGGATTTGTGGCGCCGTTGCCGGGGAGATTCACGCCAAGTCAAGTCAAGACATACCAAGTACCCATCACAAACTCTTATCCCTCGCGTTACATTATTTGCCATTTGCCTCTCGTTTTCCTCTCCCCCACTTCACCCTTGCCATTTTATTCGCCCTCTCTTTCCCGCTCTCCTTTCTTTCGCCATGTCAGAATAAAAAAGGGTTGGGGTTTCTCTCCCAAGTTTTAGTACTTTGGACAATCCTTCTATTCTATCTAAACTCATAAATAATGATGGTATGGAAAAACCTGCCGGAGTTATCAATGAGAGTCTTAATAATTTTGATGAAGATGATTCCGGAATTTTTCGTTATTTACTCAATGAATCTTTAAAAGAGGCTTGGGATAGACTATTAAGGATCCGGGCTAGCTATGTGCCCCAATACCAAATTGAAATTTACTTAAAGAGCTTTTATGTTGCCCTACCTTCTTCGTTTAAGCATGTCTTAGATTCTATATTTGAAGAAGGTTTTATTGAAGGGGATGTCGTAGATACTTATGAAAAGATGAAGACCATATTTGGGCACCCCATGAATGAGAAAGTTGAATCTACATCTCTTTTGCTCTCCTACCAAAACGAATCTATCAAAGAGATGAAGGCTACCTTAGATGCAAATTTCCGTAACGTGCTTAATCTTTCTTATACCATTAATAGCCACGTGCTTTATCAAAATAGAAAGATTAATTCCATAGATAATAAGTTTGGTCTTTTCTTCCCTAAAACCAAAGATGGCAATACCTAGATCTATCCTTGCTTTTATGCCTAGCTAGGGGCGTTAAACGATAGCGCTTGTTGGGAGGCAACCCAATTTTATTTTTAGTTTTTTTTTTGCTTTTTGCTTCTGTTTAGGAATGATTTTTTGATCTAGCCTCTGGTTAGATTTGTTTTTATGTTTTAATTAGTGTTTGTGCCAAGTTAAACCTATAGGATCTTCTTGGATGGTAGTTATTTGATCTTGCTGAAAATTCCAGAAACTTTCTGTTCACAAAAACAATTGTTAAAAATCACCAGAACGTGATAAAATATTGATTCCAATTGCAGTAGATCAGTAAACAAATTGTCTAGGTCTTCCTATTTTGGTAGATTTTTCTGAGTTCCAGAAGTTTGCGTTAGTTACAGATTACTACAGACTATTCTGTTTTTGACAAATTCTGTTTTTCGCGTGTTGTTTGCTTATTTTGATGAATCTATGGCTAGTAAAAGAGTTTATAAACCATAGAGAAGTTGAAATACAGTAGGTTTAACACCAATATAAATAAAGAATTAGTTCATTACATGTTGGGGAACGTAGTAATTTCAAAAAAATTCCTACGCACACGCAAGATCATGGTGATGCATAGCAACGAGAGGGGAGAGTGTTGTCCACGTACCCTCGTAGACCGAAAGCGGAAGCGTTAGCACAACGCGGTTGATGTAGTCGTACGTCTTCACGATCTGACCGATCAAGTACCGAACGCACGGCACCTCCGAGTTCAGCACACGTTCAGCCCGATGACGTCCCTCGAACTCCGATCCAGCCGAGTGTTGAGAGAGTTTCGTCAGCACGACGGCGTGGTGACGATGATGATGTTCTACCGACGCAGGGCTTCGCCTAAGCACCGCTACAGTATTATCGAGGTGGACTATGGTGGAGGGGGCACCGCACACGGCTAAGAGATCAAGAGATCAATTGTTGTGTCTATGGGGTGCCCCCATGCCCCCGTATATAAAGGAGCAAGGGGGGAGGCGGCCGGCCAAGGAGGAGGGCGCGCCAAGGGGGGAGTCCTACTCCCACCGGGAGTAGGACTCCTCCTTTCCTTGTTGGAGTAGGAGAGAAGGAAAGAGGGGGAGAGGGAGAAGGAAAAGGGGGCTGCACCCCTTGTCCAATTCGGACCAGAAGGGGGTGCGCGCCTCCTTCCTTTTGGCCTTTCTCCTCTATTTCCGTATGGCCCAATAAGGCCCAATACTTCTCCCCGGCGAATTCCCGTAACTCTCCGGTACTTCGATAAATACCCGAATCACTCGGAACCTTTCCGAAGTCCGAATATAGTCGTCCAATATATCAATCTTTACGTCTCGGCCATTTCGAGACTCCTCGTCATGTCCCTCGTCTCATCCGGGACTCCGAACTCCTTTGGTACATCAAAATACATAAACTCATAATATAACCGTCATCTAACTTTAAGCGTACGGACCCTACGGGTTCGAGAACTAAGTAGACATGACCGAGACACGTCTCCGGTCAATAACCAATAGCGGAGCCTGGATGCTCATATTGGCTCCCACATATTCTACGAAGATCTTTATCGGTCAAACCGCATAACAGCATACGTTGTTCCCTTTGTCATCGGTATGTTACTTGCCCGAGATTCGATCGTCGGTATCTCAATACCTAGTTCAATCTCGTTACCGGCAAGTCTCTTTACTCGTTTTGTAATACATCATCCCGCAACTAACTCATTAGTTACAATGCTTGCAAGGCTTATAGTGATGTGCATTACTGAGTGGGCCCAGAGATACCTCTCCGACAATCTGAGTGACAAATCCTAATCTCGAAATACACCAACCCAACAAGTGTCTTTGGAAACACCTGTAGAGCACCTTTATAATCACCCAGTTACGTTGTGACGTTTGGTAGCACACAAAGTGTTCCTCCGGTAAACGGGAGTTGCATAATCTCATAGTCATAGGAACATGTATAAGTCATGAAGAAAGCAATAGCAACATACTAAACGATCGAGTGCTAAGCTAACGGAATGGGTCAAGTCAATCACATCATTCTCCTAATGATGTGATCTCGTTAATCAAATGACAACTCATGTCTATGGTTAGGAAACATAACCATCTTTTATTAACGAGCTAGTCAAGTAGAGGCATACTAGTGACACTCTGTTTGTCTATGTATTCACACATGTATTATGTTTCCGGTTAATACAATTCTAGCATGAATAATAAACATTTATCATGATATAAGGAAATAAATAATAACTTTATTATTGCCTCTAGGGCATATTTCCTTCAGTCTCCCATTTGCACTAGAGTCAATAATCTATTTCACATCACCATGTGATTTAATACCAATAGTTCACATCACCATGTGATTAACACACATAGTTCACATCGTCATGTGACCAACACCCAAAGGGTTTACTAGAGTCAATAATCTAGTTCACATCGCTATGTGATTAACACCCAAAGAGTACTAAGGTGTGATCATGTTTTGCTTGTGAGATAATTTCAGTCAACAGGTCTGTCACATTCAGATCCGTAAGTATTTTGCAAATTTCTATGTCTTCAATGCTCTGCACGGAGCTACTCTAGCTAATTGCTCCCACTTTCAATATGTATCTAGCCCGAGACTTAGAGTCATCTAGATTAGTGTCAAAACTTGCATCGACGTAACCCTTTACGACGAACCTTTTGTCACTTCCATAATCGAGAAACATATCCTTATTCCACTAAGGATAATTTTGACCGCTGTCCAGTGATCTACTCCTAGATCACTATTGTACTCCCTTGCCAAAATCAGTGTAGGGTATACAATAGATCTGGTACACAGCATGGCATACTTTATAGAACCTATGGCCGAGGCATAGGGAATGACTTTCATTCTTTTTCTATCTTCTGCCGTGGTCGGGCTTTGAGTCTTACTCAATTTCACACCTTGTAACACAGGCAAGAAACTTTTTCTTTGACTGTTCCATTTTGAACCACTTCAAAATCTTGTTAAGGTATGTACTCATTGAAAAAACTTATCAAGCATCTTGATCTATCTCTATAGATCTTGATGCTCAATATGTAAGCAGCTTCACCGAGGTCTTTCTTTGAAAAACTCCTTTCAAACACTCCTTTATGCTTTGCAGAATAATTCTACATTGTTTCCGATCAACAATATGTCATTCACATATACTTATCAGAAATGTTGTAGTGCTCCCACTCACTTTCTTGTAAATACAGGCTTCACCGCAAGTCTGTATCAAACTATATCCTTTGATCAACTTATCAAAGCGTATCTTCCAACTCCGAGATACTTGCACCAGTCCATAGATGGATCGCTGGAGCTTGCATATTTTGTTAGCACCTTTAGGATTGACAAAACCTTCTGGTTGCATCATATACAACTCTTCTTTAATAAATCCATTAAGGAATGCAGTTTTGTTTATCCATTTGCCAGATTTCATAAAATGCGGCAATTGCTAACATGATTCAGACAGACTTAAGCATAGATACGAGTGAGAAACTCTCATCGTAGTCAACACCTTAAACTTGTCGAAAACCTTTTGCGACAATTCTAGCTTTGTAGATAGTAACACTACTATCAGCGTCCGTCTTCCTCTTGAAGATCCATTTAATCTCAATGGCTCGCCGATCATTGGGCAAGTCAATCAAAGTCCATACTTTGTTCTCATACATGGATCTCATCTCAGATTTCATGGCCTCAAGCCATTTTGCGGAATCTGGGCTCACCATCGCTTCTTCATAGTTCGTAGGTTCGTCATGGTCTAGTAACATAACCTCCAGAACAGGATTACCGTACCACTCTGGTGCGGATCTTACTCTGGTTGACCTACGAGGTTCAGTAATAACTTGATCTGAAGTTCCATGATCATCATCATTAACTTCCTCACTAATTGGTATAGGCGTCACAGAAACTGGTTTCTGCGATGAACTACTTTCCAATAAGGGAGCAGGTACAATTACCTCATCAAGTTCTACTTTCCTCCCACTCACTTCTTTCGAGAGAAACTCCTTCTCTAGAAAGGATCCATACTTAGCAACGAATGTCTTGCCTTCGGATCTGTGATAGAAGGTGTACCCAACTGTCTCCTTTGGGTATCCTATGAAGACACATTTCTCTGATTTGGGCTTGAGCTTATCAGGATGAAACTTTTTCACATAAGCATCGCAACCCCAAACTTTAAGAAACGACAACTTTGGTTTCTTGCCAAACCAAAGTTCATAAGGTGTCGTCTCAACGGATTTAGATTGTGCCCTATTTAACATGAATGCAGCTGTCTCTAATGCATAACCCCAAACGATAGTGGTAGATCGGTAAGAGACATCATAGATTGTACCATATCTAATAAAGTACGGTTATGACGTTCGGACACACCATTACACTGTGGTGTTCCAGTTGGCGTGAGTAGTGAAACTATTTCACATTGTTTTAACTGAAGGCCAAACTCGTAACTCAAATATTTTACATCTGTGATCATATCATAGAAACTTTTATTTTCTTGTTATGATGATTCTCCAGTTCACTCTGAAATTCTTTGAACTTTTCAAATGTTTCAGACTTGTGTTTCATTAAGTAGATATACCCATATCTGCTCAAATCATCTGTGAAGGTCAGAAATAATGATACCTGCTACGAGCCTCAATATTCATCGGACCACATACATCTGTATGTATGATTTCCAACAAATCTGTTGCTCTCTCCATAGTTCCGGAGAACGGCGTTTTAGTCATCTTGCCCATGAGGCACGGTTTGCAAGCATCAAGTGATTCATAATCAAGTGATTCCAAAATCCCATCAGTATGGAGTTTCTTCATGCGCTTTACACCAATATGACCTAAACGGCAGTGCCACAAATAAGTTGCACTATCATTATTAACTTTGCATCTTTTGGCTTCATTATTATGAATATGTGTATCACTACGATCGAGATCCAACAAACCATTTTATTGGGTGTATGACCATAGAAGGTTTTATTCATGTAAACAGAACAACAATTATTCTCTAATTTAAATGAATAACCGTATTGCAACAAACATGATCAAATCATATTCATGCTCAACGCAAACACCAAATAACACTTATTTAGTTTCAACACTAATCCCAAAAGTATAGGGAGTGTGCGATGATGATCATATCAATCTTGGAACTACTTCCAACACACATCGTCACCTCGTCTTTTACTAGTCTCTGCTTATTCTGCAACTCCCGTTTCGAGTTACTATTCTTAGCAACTGAACCAGTATCAAATGCCGAGGGGTTGCTATAAACACTAGTAAGTACACATCAATAACATGTATATCCAATATACCTTTGTTCACTTTGCCATCCTTCTTATCCACCAAATACTTGGGGCAGTTCCGCTTCCAGTGACCAGTCCCTTTGCAGTAGAAGCACTTAGTCTCAGGCTTAGGTACAGACTTGGGCTTCTTTACTTGAGTAGCAACTTGCTTGCCGTTCTTCTTGAAGTTCCCCTTCTATCCCTTTGCCCTTTTCTTGAAACTAGTGGTCTTGTTAACCATCAACACTTGATGCTCTTTCTTGATTTCTACCTTCGTCGATTTCAGCATCGCGAAGAGCTCGGGAATTACTTTCGTCATCCCTTACATACTATAGTTCATCACGAAGTTCTACTAACTTGGTGATGGTGACTAGAGAATTCTGTCAATCACTATTTTATCTGGAAGATTAACTCCCACTTGATTCAAGCGATTGTAGTACCCAGACAATCTGAGCACATGCTCACTGCTTGAGCTATTCTCCTCTATCTTTTAGCTATAGAAATTGTTGGAGACTTCATATCTCTCAACTCGGGTATTTGCTTGAAATATTAACTTCAACTCCTGGAACATCTCATATGGTCCATGACGTTCAAAACGTCTTTGAAGTCCCGATTCTAAGCCGTTAAGCATGGTGCACTAAACTATCAAGTAGTCATCATATTAAGCTAGCCAAACGTTCATAATGTCTGCATCTGCTCCTGCAATAGGTGTGTCACCTAGCGGTGCATCAAGGACATAATTCTTCTGTGCAGCAATGAGGATAATCCTCAGATCACGGATCCAATCCGCATCTTTGCTACTAACATCTTTCAACATAATTTTCTCTAGGAACATATAAAAAATAAACACAGGGAAGCAACAACGCGAGCTATTGATCTACAAGATAATTTGCAAAAATACTATCAGGACTAAGCTCATGATAAATTTAAGTTCAATTAATCATATTACTTAAGAACTACCACTTAGATAGACATCCCTCTAATCCTCTAAGTGATCATGTGATCCATATCAACTAAACCATGTCCGATCATCACGTGAGATGGAGTAGTTTCAACGGTGAACATCACTATGTTGATCATATCTACTATATGATTCACGCTCGACCTTTCGGTCTCCGTGTTCCGAGGCCATATCTGTTATATGCTAGGCTCGTCAAGCTTAACCTGAGTATTCCGCGTGTGCAACTGTTTTGCACCCGTTGTATTTGAACGTAGAGCCTGTCACACCCGATCATCACGTGGTGTCTCAGCACGAAGAACTTTCGCAACGGTGCATACTCAGGGAGAACACTTATACCTTGATAATTTAGTGAGAGATCATCATATAATGCTACCATCAATCAAAGCAAGATAAGATGCATAAAAGATAAACATCACATGCAATCAATATAAGTGATATGATATGGCCATCATCATCTCGTGCTTGTGATCTCCATCTCCGAAGCACCGTCATGATCACCATCGTCACCGGCGCGACACCTTGATCTCCATCGTAGCATCGTTGTCGTCTCGCCAATCTTATGCTTCTACGACTATCGCTACCGCTTAGTGATAAAGTAAAGCATTACAGGGCGATTGCATTGCATACAATAAAGCGACAACCATATGGCTCCTGCCAGTTGCCGATAACTCGGTTACAAAACATGATCATCTCATACAATAAAATTTAGCATCATGTCTTGACCATATCACATCACAACATGCCCTGCAAAAACAAGTTAGACGTCCTCTACTTTGTTGTTGCAAGTTTTACGTGGCTGCTATGGGCTTAGCAAGAACCGTTCTCACCTACGCATCAAAACCACAACGATAGTTTGTCAAGTTGGTGTTGTTTTAACCTTCGCAAGGACCGGGCGTAGCCACACTCGGTTCAACTAAAGTTGGAGAAACTGACACCCGCCAGCCACCTATATGCAAAGCACGTCGGTAGAACCAGTCTCGTGTAAGCGTACGCGTAATGTCGGTCCGGGCCGCTTCATCCAACAATACCGCCGAACCAAAGTATGACAATGCTAGTAAGCAATATGACTTATATCGCCCACAACTCACTTGTGTTCTACTCATGCATATGACATCTACGCATAAAACCAGGCTCGGATGCCACTGTTGGGGAACGTAGTAATTTCAAAAAAATTCCTACGCACACGCAAGATCATGGTGATGCATAGCAACGAGAGGGGAGAGTGTTGTCCACGTACCCTCGTAGACCGAAATCGGAAGCGTTAGCACAACGCGGTTGATGTAGTCGTACGTCTTCATGATCCGACCGGTCAAGTACCGAACGCACGGCACCTCCGAGTTCAGCACACGTTCAGCCCGATGACGTCCCTCGAACTCCGATCCAGCCGAGTGTTGAGGGAGAGTTTTGTCAGCACGATGGCGTGGTGACGATGATGATGTTCTACCGACGCAGGGCTTCGCCTAAGCACCGCTACAGTATTATCGAGGTGGACTATGGTGGAGGGGGCACCGCACACGGCTAAGAGATCAAGAGATCAATTGTTGTGTCTATGGGGTGCCCCCATGCCCCCGTATATAAAGGAGCAAGGGGGGAGGCGGACGGCCAAGGAGGAGGGAGCGCCAAGGGGGGAGTCCTACTCCCACCGGGAGTAGGACTCCTACTCCCACCGGGAATAGGACTCATCCTTTCCTTGTTGGAGTAGGAGAGAAGGAAAGAGGGAGAGAGGGAGAAGGAAAAGGGGGCTGCACCCCTTGTCCAATTCGGACCAGAGGGGGGGTGCGTGCCTCCTTCCTTTTGGCCTTTCTCCTCTATTCCCGTATGGCCCAATAAGGCCCAATACTTCTCCCCGGCGAATTCCCGTAACTCTCCGGTACTCCGATAAATACCCGAATCACTCGGAACCTTTCCGAAGTCCGAATATAGTCGTCCAATATATCGATCTTTACGTCTCGGCCATTTCGAGACTCCTCGTCATCTCCCTGATCTCATCCGGGACTCCGAACTCCTTCGGTACATCAAAACACATAAACTCATAATATAACCGTCATCTAACTTTAAGCGTGCGGACCCTACGGGTTCGAGAACTATGTAGACATGACCGAGACACGTCTCCGGTCAATAACCAATAGCGGAGCCTGGATGCTCATATTGGCTCCCACATATTCTACGAAGATCTTTATCGGTCAAACCGCATAACAGCATACGTTGTTCCCTTTGTCATCGGTATGTTACTTGCCCGAGATTCGATCGTCGGATCTCAGTACCTAGTTCAATCTCGTTACCGGCAAGTCTCTTTACTCGTTCTGTAATACATCATCCCGCAACTAACTCATTAGTTACAATGCTTGCAAGGCTTATAGTGATGTGCATTACTGAGTGGGCCCAGAGATACCTCTCCGACAATCGGAGTGACAAATCCTAATCTCGAAATACGCCAACCCAACAAGTACCTTTGGAAACACCTGTAGAGCACCTTTATAATCACCCAGTTACGTTGTGATGTTTGGTAGCACACACAGTGTTCCTCCGGTAAACGGGAGTTGCATAATCTTATAGTCATAGGAACATGTATAAGTCATGAAGAAGGCAATAGCAACATACTAAACGATCGAGTGCTAAGCTAACGGAATGGGTCAAGTCAATCACATCATTCTCCTAATGATGTGATCTCGTTAATCAAATGACAACTCATGTCTATGGTTAGGAAACATAACCATCTTTTATTAACGAGCTAGTCAAGTAGAGGCATACTAGTGACACTCTGTTTGTTTATGTATTCACACATGTATTATGTTTCCGGTTAATACAATTCTAGCATGAATAATAAACATTTATCATGATATAAGGAAATAAATAATAACTTTATTATTGCCTCTAGGGCATATTTCCTTCATTACAGTACCTTGAAGTGGTGTTTTGTTTTCTTTCGCTAACGGAACTCACGAGATTTTCTGTTAAGTTTTGTGTTGTGAAGTTTTCAAGTATTCGGTAAAAGATTTGATGGATTATGGAACAAGGAGTGACAAGAGCCTAAGCTTGGGGATGCCCATGGCACCCCAAGATAATCTAAGGACACCAAAAAGCCAAAGCTTGGGGATGCCCTGAAAGGCATCCCCTCTTTCGTCTTCGTCCATCGGTAACTTTACTTGGAGCTATATTTTTATTCACCACATAATATGTGTTTTGCTTGGAGCGTCTTGTGTGATTTGAGTCTTTGCTTTTAGTTTACCACAATCATCATTGCTGTACACACCTTTTGAGAGAGACACACATGATATGGAATTTATTAGAATACTCTATGTGCTTCACTTATATCTTTTGAGCTATATAGTTTTTGCTCTAATGCTTCACTTATATCTTTTAGAGCACGGCAGTGCTTTGTTTTATAGAAACTATTGTTCTCTCATGCTTCACTTATATTATTTTTAGAGTCCTACAAAACAGCATGGTAATTTGCTTTAATTATGATAGGCATCCAAGATTAGTAAAAAAAAATCTTATGAGTGTGTTGAATACTATGAGAAGTTTGATGCTTGATAATTGTTTTGAGATATGAAGATGGTGATATTAGAGTCATGCTAGTTGAGTAGTTGTGAATTTGAGAAATTCTTGTGTTAAAGTTTGTGATTCCCGTAGCATGCACGTATGGTGAACCGTTATGTGATGAAGTCGGAGCATGATTTATTTATTAATTGTCTTCCTTATGAGTGGCGGTCGGGGACGAGCGATGGTCTTTTCCTACTAATCTATCCCCCTAGGAGCATGCGCGTAATACTTTGCTTTGATAACTTGTAGATTTTTGCAACAAGTATATGAGTTCTTTATGACTAATGTTGAGTCCATGGATTATACGCACTCTCTTCCTTCCACCATTGGTAGCCTCTCTAATACCGCGCACTTTTCGCCGGTATCATACACCCACCATATACCTTCCTCAAAACAGCCACCGTACCTACCTATCATGGAATTTCCATAGCCATTCCGAGATATATTGCCATGCAACTTACCACCGTTCTGTTTACTATGACACGCTTCATCATTGTCATAATTTCTTTGCATGATCATGTAGTTGACATCGTATTTGTGGCAAAGCCACCGTTCATAATTCTTTCATACATGTCACTCTTGATTCATTGCATATCCCGGTACACCGTCGGAGGCATCCACATAGAGTCATGTTTTGTTCTAAGTATTGAGTTGTAATTCTTGAGTTGTAAGTAAATAAAAGTGTGATGATCATCATTATTAGAGCATTGTCCCAAACGAGGAAAGGATGATGGAGACTATGATTCCCCCACAAGTCGGGATGAGACTCCGGACGAATGAAAAAAAAGAGGCCATAAAAAAAGAGAAAAGGCCCAAAAAAAGAAAAAAATGAATGAGAGAAAAAGAGAGAAGGGACAATGCTACTATCCTTTTTCCACACTAGTGCTTCAAAGTAGCACCATGATCTTCATGATAGAGAGTCTCCTATGATATCACTTTCATATACTAGTGGGAATTTTTCATTATAGAACTTGGCTTGTATATTCCAATGATGGGCTTCCTCAAAATGCTCTAGGTCTTCGTGAGCAAGCGAGTTGGATGCACACCCACTTAGTTTCTTTTGTTGAGCTTTCATATACTTATAGCTCTAGTGCATCCGTTGCATGGCAATCCCTACTCACTCGCATTGATATCTATTAATGGGCATCTCCATAGCCCGTTGATACGCCTAGTTGATGTGAGACTATCTTCTCCTTTTTTGTCTTCTTCACAACCACCATTCTATTCCACATATAGTGCTATGTCCATGGCTCACGCTCATGTATTGCATGAAGATTGAAAAAGTTTGAGAACACCAAAAGTATGAAACAATTGCTTGGCTTGTCATCGGGGTTGTGCATGATTAAATACTTTGTGTGATGAAGATAAAGCATAGCCAGACTATATGATTTTGTAGGGATAACTTTCTTTGGCCATGTTATTTTGAGAAGACATAATTGCTTAGTTAGTATGCTTGAAGTATTATTATTTTTATGTCAATATTAAACTTTTATCTTGAATCTTTCGGATCTGAATATTCATACCACAAATAAGAGAATTACATTGAAAATTATGCTAAGTAGCATTCCACATCAAAAATTCTATTTTTATCATTTACCTACTCGAGGACGAGCAGGAATTAAGCTTGGGGATGCTTGATACGTCTCCAACGTATCTATAATTTTTTTATTGTTCCATGTTATATTATATTATGTTTTGGATGTTTAATGGGCTTTATTATACACTTTTATATTATTTTTGGACTAACCTATTAACCGGAGGCCCAGCCCGAATTGCTGTTTTTTTGCCTATTTCAGTGTTTCGAAGGAAAAGGATATCAAACGGAGTCCAAACGGAATGAAACCTTCGGGAACGTGATTTTCGGAACAAACGTGATCTAGAGGACTTGGAGTCTACGTAAAGCAATCAACGAGGAGAGCACGAGGCAGGGGGGGCGCCTACGCCCCCCCCCCCCCCCAGGCGCGCCCTTCACCCTCGTGGGGCCCACGTTGCTCCACCGACGTACTTCTTCCTCCTATATATATCCATATACCCTGGAAACATCAGAGACGGAGCCAAAACTCTATTTCCACCGCCGCAACCTTCTGTACCCGTGAGATCCCATCTTGGGGCCTTTTCCGGTGCTCCGCCGGAGGGGGCATTGATCACGGAGGGCTTCTACATCAACACCATAGCCTCTCCGATGATGTGTGAGTAGTTTACCTCAGACCTTCGGGTCCATAGTTATTAGGTAGATGGCTTCTTCTCTCTCTTTGGATCTCAATACAAAGTTCTCCTCGATCTTCTTGGAGATCTATTCGATGTAATCTTCTTTTGCGGTGTGTTTGTCGAGATCCGATGAATTGTGGGTTTATGATCAAGATTATCTATGAACAATATTTGAATCTCCTCTGAATTCTTTTATGTATGATTGGTTATCTTTGCAAGTCTCTTCGAATTATCAGTTTGGTTTGGCCTACTAGATTGATCTTTCTTGCAATGGGAGAAGTGCTTAGCTTTGGGTTCAATCTTGCGGTGTCCTTTCCCAGTGACAGCAGGGGCAGCAAGGCACGTATTGTATTGTTGCCATCGAGGATAAAAAGATGGGGTTTATATCATATTGCATGAGTTTATCCCTTTACATCATGTCATCTTACTTAAAGCATTACTCTGTTCTTATGAACTTAATACTCTAGATGCATGCTGGATAGCGGTCGATGTGTGGAGTAATAGTAGTAGATGCAGAATCGTTTCGGTCTACTTGTCGCGGACGTGATGCCTATATACATGATCATACCTAGATATTCTCATAACTATGCTCAATTCTATCAATTGCTCGACAGTAATTCGTTTACCCACCGTAATACTTATGCTCTTGAGAGAAGCCACTAGTGAAACCTATGGCCCCCGGGTCTATTTTCCATCATATTAATCTTCCAACACTTAGCTATTTTTATTGCCGTTTATTTTACTTTGCATCTTTATCATAAAAATACCAAAAATATTATCTTATCATATCTATCAGATCTCACTCTCGTAAGTGACCGTGAAGGGACTGACAACCCCTTTATCGCGTTGGTTGCGAGGTTCTTATTTGTTTGTGTAGGTGCGTGGGACTTGAGCGTGATCTCCTACTGGATTGATACCTTGGTTCTCAAAAACTGAGGGAAATACTTACGCTACTTTACTGCATCACCCTTTCCTCTTCAAGGGAAAACCAATGCAGTGCTCAAGAGGTAGCAGTAGCGCGCAAGGTCGTTGTCGCACGTGCGGGCATCCACCTTCGCCTCCCGCCTTCGGGCGGCGGTGGCCGAGCGGGTGATGACCCCGGCGGTCGACGGTGGGCTAGCGGCCACGGCGGCCGACGACGGGGTGGCGGCCACGACCAGCACCTCCCGCGTTCGGGCCACGGTGGCGGAGCGGGCGATGGCCCTGGCTTTCGACGGTGGTGCGGTGGCAACGGCGGCCGGCAACATCTGCCGACGGGCACCGGCGGCGGAGCGTGTGGTGGGTGTTCTGCGCACACCCAACAGGGACGCCACGTGCACTACACTACGTCGGGGACTGCGCCGCCGCTGCGGTGTAGCCTCCCAGCTGGAGCTGTCCTCTGATGACGGCGGAGTGGCTGAGCGACGACGACGGACCGGTGCCATTGGCGAATGTGGGAGAATCAGACGAGATAAGCTACAGGGATGGAGGGGAAAATGCTACGCAGGACTCGCCGGCCGTGAGGGTTTTTATAGCAGGCCGGTAAGCATTGGGATTTTGGGGGATTTCACCGAGTCGTGCGGGAAGCTTGCGCGGGAACCTGCAAGGTTGCGCGGAAACGGGCTCACCGACGATTCAATGGCGCCACCGTTTGGCAAAAATAACGCCCCCGCGCGCTGCTTGCGCTGTAAGCTGTCTGCGGCAGCGGGGTGACAAGACGTACGAGAGGAGGACGAAAGACCACGTACACATACGATTAATAAAAAATGTTTGCGATTTAATTACCTACTATACCACCGTCCTGGTTTATAAGTATGATTAACTACTAAAATACGAATGCATGTCGCCAAAGATTATATAGTTGGATTTGTATTTGAACATAGTTTCGATATAATTTTTAAAACATGCATTAGCATTTTGTTGGTTAAATTTGAGGGCAAAGTATGGTACAAAATATAAAGGAGACTATAGACTAGACGGAGGTGGTACCACACGGCCGCTCTCTACGCAGCGAGGCAACTGTCGGCCGGCTTGTAGGCGACCATTTGCTGTGTGTTCAACTGCTCCATGCGTGTGGTTGCTTGCGGTTCAGGCGGCCGTGGCGCCCTCTGCTCGCGTCCCGCCGCGCGCGCTCTGCTCTTGTGTCCCTCCGGGTGCTCTGCCTTCGTCCCTCCACGCGCGCTGCCAGTGTTTTGGGCCGGCGCACGTTCGTGTGCAAGCGGTTGCACCGGACGCGGCGCGACGATGCAGTTACCCGCTGCAAAAACTGCCATGCGGACGCGCCGAGAATCCATGCCGCCCGGCCCCTTTTTATTCCTGCGGCCATTTGCCTTCATCTCTCGTCTCACATGTCACAATAAGCACACCCACGAGGACACATACAGAGAGGACATCCAGCGGTTCCAGTGGCGCTCCCAGCGGCCGACAACGACAACGGCGGGCAGTTCACCACGCATCACGTAGTGGACACCCACGTGAGGGGGAAGGCCCTCTCGGTGGTGTACACGAACGATCCGGTCTCGGTGGAGAGCTCCATCCAAACTATGAAGCAGTTCCTTGCCGAGGACAAGTACCGAGTGGTCGGCTTCGACCTCGAGTACACCATCGGTCGTGCAGGGCACTATCAGAAGGTTGCCGTCGCCCAGTTGTGTGTGCGACATGACGTCCTCGTTTACCACTTCCACCTTGCCACAAGGCCTTGCGAGCGTTTCTCCAGGTTTATCAAGAGCTCCGACTACAGTTTCGCTACGGTGGACACCACCAACGATCTAAAAGCGCTCAAGGTTTCGGACTTGAAATGCCCGAATCTTGTCAACATCCAGCACCACTACAAGGTCTGGGGCACCGACAAAATCAAACTGAACTCCCTGGTTGACCTCACCTCGGCCATCATCGACCCCTACTACGCGAAGATGAAGCAAGAGAGCAATAAGGACAAGAACGCCTGACACAGTGTGTAAGAGACTGGATGAACACCATGTCAAGTACGCGGCCATGGACGCGTACACAAGCTACGAGATGTACAGGCGGATCGTTGACATGAGGAACTGTCTTCTTCCAGACCTAGACGAGGAATCGAGCCACATAGCAGTGGCGGGAGCGTCACAAGAAGTAGATGACTAGACGATCGTTTCTCCTACTTTAGAATGCATGCAATATATATATATATATATATATATATATATATATATATATATATATATATATATATATATATATATATAGACACACATGTTATTCTACTGTAGATAGAGCAATTCACACGGCTTATTAGCAGCAATCGTATGTGTTATTATTGGTCTTCGCACACATTTCAGATTACAGACCTGTTTGCCGCGTATCACACACATCTTGTTTAGTTGAACCGTTTCCATTGTGTTGCCTAATCACATACAGTTCATCCCAGTGAACGGCCATCATCGACCCCTACTACGCGAAGATGAAGCAAGAGAGCAATAAGGACAAGAACGCCTGACACAGTGTGTAAGAGACTGGATGAACACCATGTCAAGTACGCGGCCATGGACGCGTACACAAGCTACGAGATGTACAGGCGGATCGTTGACATGAGGAACTGTCTTCTTCCAGACCTAGACGAGGAATCGAGCCACATAGCAGTGGCGGGAGCGTCACAAGAAGTAGATGACTAGACGATCGTTTCTCCTACTTTAGAATGCATGCAATATATATATATATATATATATATATATATATATATATATATATATATATATATATATAGACACACCTGTTATTCTACTGTAGATAGAGCAATTCACACGGCTTATTAGCAGCAATCGTATGTGTTATTATTGGTCTTCGCACACATTTCAGATTACAGACCTGTTTGCCGCGTATCACACACATCTTGTTTAGTTGAACCGTTTCCATTGTGTTGCCTAATCACATACAGTTCATCCCAGTGAACCGTATGCTGTATATCGCACACGCCTTCATCTGGCTGCCCGTTTCTTTTGTGCCTCCTCATCACAAACAGTTCATTGAGCTGAACCATATGCCCTGCATCGCACACGCAACTAAATTCTGAACCGTGTTTGATGCATCTATCATCGCAAATGTTTTGCACCTTTTTTGTCGGTTTTTTATACCGCCGTTTGGAATTATGGCATCGCACACAGTTTCGTCGAAGGGTCTCTGATCGTAGTGTCGCGTTTGGACCATCTTGCAGTAGTGTTGCCCGAGATTCGATCGTCGGTATCTTTATACCTAGTTCAATCTCGTTACCGGCAAGTCTCTTTACTCGTTCTGTAATACATCGCCTCGTGACTAAACTCCTTAGTCATTTGCTTGCAAACTTATGATGTGTATTACCGAGAGGGCACAGAGATACCTCTCCGATATTCGGAGTGGCAAATCCTAATATCGATTTATGCCAACTCAACAAACACCTTTGGAGATACCTGTAGAGCATCTTTATAATCACCCAGTTACGTTGTGACGTTTGATAGCACAAAAGGCATTTCTCCGGTATCCGGGAGTTGCATAATCTCATAGTTGAAGGAATATGTATTTGACATGAAGAAAGCAATAGCAATAAAACTGAACGATCATAATGCTAAGCTAACGAATGAGTCTTGTCCATCACATCATTCTCCTAATGATGTGATCCCGTTATCAAATGACAACTCATGTCTATGGTTAGAAAACCTTAACCATCTTTGATCAACGAGCTAGTCAAGTAGAGGCTCACTAGGGACACGGTGTTTGTTTATATATTCACACATATATTTTGGTTTCCGATCAATACAATTCTAGCATGAATAATAAACCTTTATCATGAATAAGGAAATATAAAATAACAACTTTATTATTGCCTCTAGAGCATATTTCCTTCACTTGAGGCCTCAGAACATCTCACACAAAACTCCATAGAAAGCGGGCAGCTAGATAGGTGAAGAAAATATGGATACCGAACTAGAGGATGCCACAAAGGGGGGAACGTGCCATCTCAGGCACATTTCATTTTGCCACCTTCGTCCCCTAGGGAGGCGATCCCACAAAAGCAGAGGAAGTCCTGATATTCAACACAAGCGGCACCTTTCACAAATGAGTGATCCAAGCAAGAGTTGACGGACGACATAGGGCACGATATGCTGAGCCTATAGAGAACAATCCGGACGGAGCCAGATGCCAGGACATACATCAGAAGAGTCCGACAACACCGTCCGAAAGGCCGACCATAAAGCGGCCCAAGCTGACGGACGTGGATTTATCCTAACTCTATGCGCGCGCAACCTGTATCCGCACCGCACATCCAGCCTGTTGTCAAATCAACATGGCCCACATCTGTGTCAGTCATGCATGGTATTCCAGCTGTATAGTCAGCGGTATTCCAGCTGATTTGACCTCACGTGGGACCAAGCTGTTCGTCCACGCGAGAGACACAAGGGCCTGGGTGGCTAATGCACCATGTTTAGTCAATGATTAAACATGTGGTTTATTATTTACTAAAAATAACGAAATTATTCTCAGAAAAAATTAATGAAATGAATTACTGGATTATACCAAAGGAATTTTTAGATGACTGTGGCGAACTCTACTGGAAATTCCAAAGAACTTTACAAAATCCAAGGAAACAATTAGTAATGGCGAAGTTTTCTCAAAAGTTCTTCTGATTTTTTATGGCAAAGTTCGGACACCATGTTAACAAAGTCCTGTTAGAAAGTTCTTCGTTTCTTAGAAAGTTCTTTAGAATTTTTTATAAAGTTCTTTAGAAATTATTCCTAATTAGTGTTAGATCATTCTTCAGAAAATATCCCAAGTAGTTCTTCACCAAATTAGTATGTTTCATGTACAAAACTGAGGCCATAATAATTACAGTAGCCAAAGAATCCAGAGATAGCCATCAAAAAGGTCCTTGTTTCTTCCAGCAAACTATGAAGAGGTAATATCACCGGGAGTCATATAACTTGCTCTGGACGTTTAGTTTGGTGCTAAAACTTTAAAAATACGGATTTGTGGTCACCTAACTTGCGATCTCATGCAAATACGGTCACAAAGCATGTACGCCGGCATATCCGCTGCTTGCATGGTGTGCCATGTGTGCATGTCCCCACTGTCAGCGCCGGTTAGTGGCGGAGGCGCTAGGTATGATGTCCTTTTTTGCGGAAACACCCTCAGCTTGTTCAAATGATTCACACAATTACATATGTATAAATGATTTACACGTAATAAGTACTGTAATTGCCTCTGTCCTCTTCAATTCCCGCGCGTGTGCTAAGCACCACAATGGACGTCCTTTGATGTCTAATACGGAGATGCATATGCTATTATATTGGTCAACTGACAAATAAATTCCTTATTTCGGCCGGGACAACCGTATACAAAGACACCACCGATGTCAGCAATAAGCTTGCTCTAATATCGAGTTATCTAAACGAATTCAGGGGGTGTGCGAACTTTTTTTCATTCCACTCAAAAGATTTCGGTTGGTTTGAATTCCTATTTCAAAGTGGACTTGGATCACTTAAAATTAAAATCCAATTTTGTACTGTTGCGATAGGTCAGTTTTCTTCACACATCTAGGCCTAGAGTTCAAATCATGAGGCAATTAGCCAATTTTGTATCTCACAAAAAAAAGGAAATTTTATACTGCTGTGGTAGGTCATTTTGATTATTTTTGTATCGAATATGTGTTTTGGCAAAAATATAACCTACACAAGATTCGAACCTGGGCCAGTTGCTACCTAATTAGTGGGCCATTTGCTAGCTATATTTTTTAATCTAGATTTTATATTTTAAAATATTTGAATTCAAACAAATAATTTGTTGATTTGTCTGTTGGCAATGACGACTACTCGAGGGTGAGCAGATTTTTTTCGCTCGAATTTATTCAAACAGATTTCGAATTCAAAAAACTTGCACTAAAAGATATATATATAATTGGAGGTACTGCGGTGTAAATATCGGTTAAAATTGCAAAAGTTTAGTGGTGGAGACCATCGGAATCGACATGAAAATATCAACTAAAACCCTGCTTTCTCTATAAAATAAAAGATGATGTATCTCTTCATAGACATGAAAATGTGCTCGGTGCAGTGGTTGGCACAGGGCATGTTTGTACATGACGACGTGAAATTGGACGGATTAGACTACAAGGAAAAACACAACGCAGCGGCAGCGACAGCCCGCTGGCCTTTATTCATCTAACAGACTGTCAAGTGGGACCCACACGTGCTGCTGCACAATTAAATATAGGGCAGAGATGTTTCTAAAAAACATGCGCACACTTGCTCCGGTCACTGACAGTGGCCCATAGCCATGTTGGCATGCCACTTAAGTGCTGGATACGGGCAAAGTAACCGTATTTGCACGAGAACCCAAGTTTGGCGACCATAAATCCGTATTTTTAAAGTTCTAACATCAAACTGAACATCGAAAACAAGTTCTATGACTTCTAGTGATATTACCTCAACTATGAATTACAAAAGTACATTAAGATCAATCCGTTTTCCTGTTTGTGGAGAGGGGCAAAACAAGAGCAGTCATTTCCCGAAAGCTGCAGGAGAGGAAACAAAATAAGATCAATCCATCTTCCTAAGTGTGCTGGATGAAAAATCCATCACATAAAAACCACTATCACACACGAAATCAGATGCATATCGAAAGATTGAGAAAAGAATAAAAATCTTGTTTAAAAAAAACAAGTAGACGAATCGCTGATACCTCTGAGGAAGACGGGGAAGATGAGTTGGAGGTCTTGACCACCGGCGTGCTTGCGGGAGGTGTGTGTCTGGGCTTTGCCGCCGAGCCGCTTGACTCCTCACTGCCTTAATGCGTAGATTTCCATCACCGATCTGCTCACAGTGGTGGTGATGCTGCTGCTCGTTGTTCGTCGATGCCCGGCATCCTCTCACCAGGAGGCTCGATGGCGATGAGGTAGCCATGCTGCTCCATCTTACCTCGATGGCGGATCTGACGATAGAGGCAGCAGGGCGTGGGTGGAGAACAATCGCCTATGGGTGAAGAAGAACGTCACAGGGGAGAGGGCTCGAGGCCATGGAGGAGCGACCCGGCGGTGAGTGGCCATGGTGGCGGAGGAGGGAGCCGGCGGTGCGCCGGATTCGATGGAGATGGAGATGGGGAACGAGAAGAGAAGGAACAGGGGCGGTGGGGAACGAGAGAACGAGGGAGATACGATGTGACTGTATTCCTGCCGCGTATCACGCTGAGAAAATGCGAATATGGGTTGTTAGGTGGGACCAGGTGGGGCACGCGCGCACGGATCTACATAACGCAGCGACGGCGACGATTGGAGTTGCGCGCGCAACTGGTTAGGCATAGACATATTCGCCAAGCTGAGGTCTCCTCACAGCCAAATGTTGGTTGGAAAGTGGTGTTCCAAGCCCCACTGCGGGAAGTCGAGGAAACCAAAAGCATTGGTTCCATGTAGATTGAAAACAGGCCAAGGAATTAGGAGCGTAGCCGGAACCTGTCAATCCATGGGTCCAGTCAAAAGAGGGTCCCATCTCCATTCCTTATGAAGACACAGGTGCCTAGGTGAATCTCATGTATATCAACTTAGTTTCAGAACTAGGAACTCTCACTTTTTTTTTCAAGAGGATCCAAATATATTATCAAAGTTCATCGAAAGTACAAAGCATCTAAAACATAATAAAAATTACATTGAGATTCCGAGACCATCGAATGACCAATACTGTAGCCAGAAAGAGTCGTCGACGTGCCGCTGTCGCGCTCCCCTACCGGAGGCTTGACTTTGTCAATGACAGACGAGAAGTAATTCCGGACGGAGGGAGTACTTACCTGTGTGGCAGAGGGAGATGGCGGGGAAAATTTATAGTGCAGGGATCTTTTTCATGTCTAGCCAAAGGCGAGACGAGATTCTCAGATTTCATGCAACCTTTTTCATTGTTTGAACTTTGAACTCTGAACTTCGAACTTCAGGGAGTCCACATCAGTCTACACTAGTACAGTACAACCCATGTATAATCGCTTGTGATAATCTGAGACTAAGGAGGCCTTAATCTACGTTTCCACCGAATTAGTAACATAGAACTCTCTAATCGTCCTCATACTACTCGGTCGTCGTGCTATACTCATCCATTAATGGTCGGCGGCGGCGGACATCGGGAAGCGGCAGAGCGTGCAGGCGCGGCTGATCCGGAGCCACCTGAAGATGTAGCTCTCGTGGTATCCATGGGAGCACGGCATCTTCCTGATCTTGTCGCCTACCTCGAAGCTCTCCCACTAGTAGAAAACGGGGCAAAGGTCACAGGGCAGTTTTCACATTAGCCCCGGTTCAGTCACGAACCGGGACTAATGTGAGCATTGGTCCCGGTTCGTGAGCCCAGGGGGCCATCCGGGGCCTCGTGGGCATTGGTCCCGGTTCGTATGGACCCTTTGGTCCCGGTTGGTGGTACAAACCGGGACCAATGGGCCACGCTCCTGGCCCACCACCCTTTAGTCCCGGTTCATACCACAAACCGGGACTAAAGGGTTGGTCCTAGTTGCGGCCAGTGTTTAGTCCCACCTCGCGAACCGAAGGGGGCTCACACCAGTTTATAAGTCCGTCCCTCTCTACCTTTTAAAGTGAAAATAGATGCCCTTATACAGGGAATTTGACCTAAATTCACAGTAAATTTCATAGAAATTTATTATGAATTTAGGTTGAATTTTCTCTATAATCGCATCTATTTTCATTTTTTTATATTTATAAAATAAATAAACCTTAATAAAATAAATAAAACTAAATAAACCTTAATAAAATAAACTATAGTAACTACAATAAATAAAACTTAATAAATTAAGTAAAAATAGCAGCAGTAAAATAAATAAAAATAGCAACAGTAAAATAAATAAAAATAAAATGCGTCTGGTAGAGATTGTCCGTTTTGTACACGAAGTGCATCCAGTTTTTGCCGTAACCCTCTCAACTTTCTTGCACATGCTATGTGGATGAAATGATGATATCATGCCAACTTTCAACCTTTTCAGAGTTCATTTGAAATGCTTTTCAATTTTAGGGTCTTATAGCTCAAAATAATTAATAAATGCATGAAAAATAACAAATGAAGTCAGAAATGATTGAAAAATGATGATGTGGCTTTGAATGGTGCATTTTGAACACACACAAAGTTAGGAGTTCAAATAAGTTTTAAAAAATAAAATCCCTTTGTAACAGACGAGTTTCCGGATGAAATCCTGATACTTTGAAAGAGATTGTCCGTTTTGTACACGAAGTGCATCCAGTTTTTGCCGTAACCCTCTCAACTTTCTTGCACATGCTATGTGGATGAAATGATGATATCATGCCAACTTTCAACCTTTTCAGAGTTCATTTGAAATGCTTTTCAATTTTAGGGTCTTATAGCTCAAAATAATTAGTAAATGCATGAAAATAACAAATGAAGTCAGAAATGATTGAAAAATGATGATGTGGCTTTGAATGGTGCATTTTGAACACACACAAAGTCAGGAGTTCAAATAAGTTAAAAAAACGAAATCCCTTTGTAACAGACGAGTTTCCGGATGAAATCCTGATACTTTGAAAGAGATTGTCCGTTTTGTACACGAAGTGCATCCAGTTTTTGCCGTAACCCTCTCAACTTTCTTGCACATGCTATGTGGAGGAAATGATGATATCATGCCAACTTTTAACCTTTTCAGAGTTCATTTGAAATGCTTTTCAATTTTAGGGTCTTCTAGCTCAAAATAATTAGTAAATGCATGAAAAATAACAAATGAAGTCAGAAAGGATTGAAAAATGATGATGTGGCTTTGAATGGTGCATTTTGAACACACACAAAGTCAGGAGTTCAAATAAGTTTTAAAAAATGAAATCCCTTTGTAACAGACGAGTTTCCGGATGAAATCCTGATACTTTGAAAGAGATTGTCCGTTTTGTACACGAAGTGCATCCAGTTTTTGCCGTAACCCTCTCAACTTTCTTGCACATGCTAAGTGGATGAAATGATGATATCATGCCAACTTTCAACCTTTTCAGAGTTCATTTGAAATGCTTTTCAATTTTAGGGTCTTATAGCTCAAAATAATTAGTAAATGCATGAAAAATAACAAATGAAGTCAGAAAGGATTGAAAAATGATGATGTGGCTTTTAAGGGTGCATTTTGAACACACACAAAGTCAGGAGTTCAAATAAGTTTAAAAAAATGAAATCCCTTTGTAACAGACGAGTTTCCAGATGAAATCCTGATACTTTGAAAGAGATTGTCCGTTTTGTACACGAAGTGCATCCAGTTTTTGCCGAAACCCTCTCAACTTTCTTGCACATGCTATGTGGATGAAATGATGATATCATGCCAACTTTCAGCCTTTTCAGAGTTCATTTGAAATGCTTTTCAATTTTAGGGTCTTATAGCTCAAAATAATTAGTAAATGCATGAAAAATAACAACTGAAGTCAGAAAGGATTGAAAAATGATGATGTGGCTTTGAATGGTGCATTTTGAACACACACAAAGTCAGGAGTTCAAATAAGTTTTAAAAAATGAAATCCCTTTGTAACAGACGAGTTTCCGGATGAAATCCTGATACTTTGAAAGAGATTGTCCGTTTTGTACACGAAGTGCATCCAGTTTTTGCCGTAACCCTCTCAACTTTCTTGCACATGCTATGTGGATGAAATGATGATATCATGCCAACTTTCAACCTTTTGAGAGTTCATTTGAAATGCTTTTCAATTTTAGGGTCTTATAGCTCAAAATAATTAGTAAATGCATGAAAAATAACAAATGAAGTCAGAAAGGATTGAAAAATGATGATGTGGCTTTGAATGGTGCATTTTGAACACACACAAATTCAGGAGTTCAAATAAGTTTTAAAAAATGAAATCCCTTTGTAACAGACGAGTTCCCAGATGAAATCCTGATGCTTTGAAAGAGATTATCCGTTTTGTACACGAAGTGCATCCAGTTTTTGCCGTAACCCTCTCAACTTTCTTGCACATGCTATGTGGATGAAATGATGATATCATGCCAACTTTCAACCTTTTCGAAGTTCATTTGAAATGCTTTTCAATTTTAGGGTCTTATAGCTCAAAATAATTAGTAAATGCATGAAAAATAACAAATGAAGTCAGAAAGGATTGAAAAATGATGATGTGGCTTTGAATGGTGCATTTTGAACACACACAAAGTCAGGAGTTCAAATAAGTTTTAAAAAATGAAATCCCTTTGTAACAGACGAGTTTCCGGATGTAATCCTGATACTTTGAAAGAGATTGTCCGTTTTGTACACGAAGTGCATCCAGTTTTTGCCGTAACCCTCTCAACTTTCTTGCACATGCTATGTGGATGAAATGATGATATCATGCCAACTTTCAACCTTTTCAGAGTTCATTTGAAATGCTTTTCAATTTTAGGGTCTTATAGCTCAAAATAATTAGTAAATGCATGAAAAATAACAAATGAAGTCAGAAAGGATTGAAAAATGATGATGTGGCTTTGAATGGTGCATTTTGAACACACACAAAGTCAGGAGTTCAAATAAGTTTTAAAAAATGAAATCCCTTTGTAACAGACGAGTTTCCGGATGTAATCCTGATACTTTGAAAGAGATTGTCCGTTTTGTACACGAAGTGCATCCAGTTTTTGCCGTAACCCTCTCAACTTTCTTGCACATGCTATGTGGATGAAATGATGATATCATGCCAACTTTCAACCTTTTCAGAGTTCATTTGAAATGCTTTTCAATTTTAGGGTCTTATAGCTCAAAATAATTAGTAAATGCATGAAAAATAACAAATGAAGTCAGAAAGGATTGAAAAATGATGATGTGGCTTTGAATGGTGCATTTTGAACACACACAAAGTCAGGAGTTCAAATAAGTTTAAAAAAATGAAATCCCTTTGTAACAGACGAGTTTCCGGATGAAATCCTGATACTTTGAAAGAGATTGTCCGTTTTGTACACGAAGTGCATCCAGTTTTTGCCGAAACCCTCTCAACTTTCTTGCACATGCTATGTGGATGAAATGATGATATCATGCCAACTTTCAACCTTTTCGGAGTTCATTTGAAATGCTTTTCAATTTTAGGGTCTTATAGCTCAAAATAATTAGTAAATGCATGAAAAATAACAACTGAAGTCAGAAAGGATTGAAAAATGATGATGTGGCTTTGAATGGTGCATTTTGAACACACACAAAGTCAGGAGTTCAAATAAGTTTTAAAAAATGAAATCCCTTTGTAACAGACGAGTTCCCGGATGAAATCCTGATACTTTGAAAGAGATTATCCGTTTTGTACACGAAGTGCATCCAGTTTTTGCCGTAACCCTCTCAACTTTCTTGCACATGCTATGTGGATGAAATGATGATATCATGCCAACTTTCAACCTTTTCGAAGTTCATTTGAAATGCTTTTCAATTTTAGGGTCTTATAGCTCAAAATAATTAGTAAATGCATGAAAAATAACAAATGAAGTCAGAAAGGATTGAAAAATGATGATGTGGCTTTGAATGGTGCATTTTGAACACACACAAAGTCAGGAGTTCAAATAAGTTTTAAAAAATGAAATCCCTTTGTAACAGACGAGTTTCCGGATGTAATCCTTATACTTTGAAAGAGATTGTCCGTTTTGTACACGAAGTGCATCCAGTTTTTGCCGTAACCCTCTCAACTTTTTTGCACATGCTATGTGGATGAAATGATGTTATCATGCCAACTTTCAACCTTTTCAGAGTTCATTTGAAATGCTTTTCAATTTTAGGGTCTTATAGCTCAAAATAATTAGTAAATGCATGAAAAATAACAAATGAAGTCAGAAATGATTGAAAAATGATGATGTGGCTTTGAATGGTGCATTTTGAACACACACAAAGTCAGGAGTTCAAATAAGTTTTAAAAAATGAAATCCCTTTGTAACAGACGAGTTCCCGGATGAAATCCTGATACTTTGAAAGAGACTGTCCATTTTGTACACGAAGTGCATCCAGTTTTTGCCGTAACCCTCTCAACTTTCTTGCACATGCTATGTGGATGAAATGATGATATCATGCCAACTTTCAACCTTTTCAGAGTTCATTTGAAATGCTTTTCAATTTTAGGGTCTTATAGCTCAAAATAATTAGTAAATGCATGAAAAATAACAAATGAACTCAGAAAGGATTGAAAAATGATGATGTGGCTTTGAATGGTGCATTTTGAACACACACAAAGTCAGGAGTTCAAATAAGTTTTAAAAAATGAAATCCCTTTGTAACAGACGAGTTTCCGGATGAAATCCTGATACTTTGAAAGAGATTGTCCGTTTTGTACACGAAGTGCATCCAGTTTTTGCCGTAACCCTCTCAACTTTCTTGCACATGCCATGTGGATGAAATGATGATATCATGCCAACTTTCAACCTTTTCAGAGTTCATTTGAAATGCTTTTCAATTTTAGGGTCTTATAGCTCAAAATAATTAGTAAATGCATGAAAAATAACAAATGAAGTCAGAAAGGATTGAAAAATGATGATGTGGCTTTGAATGGTGCATTTTGAACACACACAAAGTCAGGAGTTCAAATAAGTTTTAAAAAATGAAATCCCTTTGTAACAGACGAGTTTCCGGATGAAATCCTGATACTTTGAAAGAGATTGTCCGTTTTGTACACGAAGTGCATCCAGTTTTTGCCGTAACCCTCTCAACTTTCTTGCACAGGCTATGTGGATGAAATGATGATATCATGCCAACTTTCAACCTTTTCAGAGTTCATTTGAAATGCTTTTCAATTTTAGGGTCTTATAGCTCAAAATAATTAGTAAATGCATGAAAAATAACAAATGAAGTCAGAAAGGATTGAAAAATGATGATGTGGCTTTGAATGGTGCATTTTGAACACACACAAAGTCAGGAGTTCAAATAAGTTTTAAAAAATGAAATCCCTTTGTAACAGACGAGTTTCCGGATGAAATCCTGATACTTTGAAAGAGATTGTCCGTTTTGTACACGAAGTGCATCCAGTTTTTGCCGTAACCCTCTCAACTTTCTTGCACATGCTATGTGGATGAAATGATGATATCATGCCAACTTTCAACCTTTTCGGAGTTCATTTGAAATGCTTTTCAATTTTAGGGTCTTATAGCTCAAAATAATTAGTAAATGCATGAAAAATAACAAATGAAGTCAGAAAGGATTGAAAAATGATGATGTGGCTTTTAATGGTGCATTTTGAACACACACAAAGTCAGGAGTTCAAATAAGTTTTAAAAAATGAAATCCCTTTGTAACAGACGAGTTCCCGGATGAAATCCTGATACTTTGAAAGAGATTATCCGTTTTGTACACGAAGTGCATCCAGTTTTTGCCGTAACCCTCTCAACTTTCTTGCACATGCTATGTGGATGAAATGATGATATCATGCCAACTTTCAACCTTTTCGAAGTTCATTTGAAATGCTTTTCAATTTTAGGGTCTTATAGCTCAAAATAATTAGTAAATGCATGAAAAATAACAAATGAAGTCAGAAAGGATTGAAAAATGATGATGTGGCTTTGAATGGTGCATTTTGAACACACACAAAGTCAGGAGTTCAAATAAGTTTTAAAAAATGAAATCCCTTTGTAACAGACGAGTTTCCGGATGTAATCCTGATACTTTGAAAGAGATTGTCCGTTTTGTACACGAAGTGCATCCAGTTTTTGCCGTAACCCTCTCAACTTTCTTGCACATGCTATGTGGATGAAATGATGATATCATGCCAACTTTCAACCTTTTCAGAGTTCATTTGAAATGCTTTTCAATTTTAGGGTCTTATAGCTCAAAATAATTAGTAAATGCATGAAAAATAACAAATGAAGTCAGAAATGATTGAAAAATGATGATGTGGCTTTGAATGGTGCATTTTGAACACACACAAAGTCAGGAGTTCAAATAAGTTTTAAAAAATGAAATCCCTTTGTAACAGACGAGTTCCCGGATGAAATCCTGATACTTTGAAAGAGACTGTCCGTTTTGTACACGAAGTGCATCCAGTTTTTGCCGTAACCCTCTCAACTTTCTTGCACATGCTATGTGGATGAAATGATGATATCATGCCAACTTTCAACCTTTTCAGAGTTCATTTGAAATGCTTTTCAATTTTAGGGTCTTATAGCTCAAAATAATTAGTAAATGCATGAAAAATAACAAATGAACTCAGAAAGGATTGAAAAATGATGATGTGGCTTTGAATGGTGCATTTTGAACACACACAAAGTCAGGAGTTCAAATAAGTTTTAAAAAATGAAAACCCTTTGTAACAGACGAGTTTCCGGATGAAATCCTTATACTTTGAAAGAGATTGTCCGTTTTGTACACGAAGTGCATCCAGTTTTTGCCGTAACCCTCTCAACTTTCTTGCACATGCCATGTGGATGAAATGATGATATCATGCCAACTTTCAACCTTTTCAAAGTTCATTTGAAATGCTTTTCAATTTTAGGGTCTTATAGCTCAAAATAATTAGTAAATGCATGAAAAATAACAAATGAAGCCAGAAAGGATTGAAAAATGATGATGCGGCTTTGAATGGTGCATTTTGAACACACACAAAGTCAGGAGTTCAAATAAGCTTTAAAAAATGAAATCCCTTTGTAACAGACGAGTTTCCGGATGAAATCCTGATACTTTGAAAGAGATTGTCCGTTTTGTACACGAAGTGCATCCAGTTTTTGCCGTAACCCTCTCAACTTTCTTGCACATGCTATGTGGTTGAAATGATGATATCATGCCAACTTTCAACCTTTTCAAAGTTCATTTGAAATGCTTTTCAATTTTAGGGTCTTATAGCTCAAAATAATTAGTAAATGCATGAAAAATAACAAATGAAGTCAGAAAGGATTAAAAATGATGATGTGGCTTTGAATGGTGCATTTTGAACACACACAAAGTCAGGAGTTCAAATAAGTTTTAAAAAATGAAATCCCTTTGTAACAGACGAGTTTCCGGATGTAATCCTGATACTTTGAAAGAGATTGTCCGTTTTGTACACGAAGTGCATCCAGTTTTTGCCGTAACCCTCTCAACTTTCTTGCACATGCTATGTGGATGAAATGATGATATCATGCCAACTTTCAACCTTTTCAGAGTTCATTTGAAATGCTTTTCAATTTTAGGGTCTTATAGCTCAAAATAATTAGTAAATGCATGAAAAATAACAAATGAAGTCAGAAATGATTGAAAAATGATGATGTGGCTTTGAATGGTGCATTTTGAACACACACAAAGTCAGGAGTTCAAATAAGTTTTAAAAAAATGAAATCCCTTTGTAACAGACGAGTTCCCGGATGAAATCCTGATACTTTGAAAGAGATTGTCCGTTTTGTACACGAAGTGCATCCAGTTTTTGCCGTAACCCTCTCAACTTTCTTGCACATGCTATGTGGATGAAATGATGATATCATGCCAACTTTCAACCTTTTCAGAGTTCATTTGAAATGCTTTTCAATTTTAGGGTCTTATAGCTCAAAATAATTAGTAAATGCATGAAAAATAACAAATGAACTCAGAAAGGATTGAAAAATGATGATGTGGCTTTGAATGGTGCATTTTGAACACACACAAAGTCAGGAGTTCAAATAAGTTTTAAAAAATGAAATCCCTTTGTAACAGACGAGTTTCCGGATGAAATCCTGATACTTTGAAAGAGATTGTCCGTTTTGTACACGAAGTGCATCCAGTTTTTGCCGTAACCCTCTCAACTTTCTTGCACATGCCATGTGGATGAAATGATGATATCATGCCAACTTTCAACCTTTTCAGAGTTCATTTGAAATGCTTTTCAATTTTAGGGTCTTATAGCTCAAAATAATTAGTAAATGCATGAAAAATAACAAATGAAGCCAGAAAGGATTGAAAAATGATGATGTGGCTTTGAATGGTGCATTTTGAACACACACAAAGTCAGGAGTTCAAATAAGCTTTAAAAAATGAAATCCCTTTGTAACAGACGAGTTTCCGGATGAAATCCTGATACTTTGAAAGAGATTGTCCGTTTTGTACACGAAGTGCATCCAGTTTTTGCCGTAACCCTCTCAACTTTCTTGCACATGCTATGTGGATGAAATGATGATATCATGCCAACTTTCAACCTTTTCAGAGTTCATTTGAAATGCTTTTCAATTTTAGGGTCTTATAGCTCAAAATAATTAGTAAATGCATGAAAAATAACAAATGAAGTCAGAAAGGATTGAAAAATGATGATGTGGCTTTGAATGGTGCATTTTGAACACACACAAAGTCAGGAGTTCAAATAAGTTTAAAAAAATGAAATCCCTTTGTAACAGACGAGTTTCCGGATGAAATCCTGATACTTTGAAAGAGATTGTCCGTTTTGTACACGAAGTGCATCCAGTTTTGCCGTAACCCTCTCAACTTTCTTGCACATGCTATGTGGATGAAATGATGATATCATGCCAACTTTCAACCTTTTCAGAGTTCATTTGAAATGCTTTTCAATTTTAGGGTCTTATAGCTCAAAATAATTAGTAAATGCATGAAAAATAACAAATGAAGTCAGAAAGGATTGAAAAATGATGATGTGGCTTTGAATGGTGCATTTTGAACACACACAAAGTCAGGAGTTCAAATAAGTTTTCAAAAATGAAATCCGTTTGTAACAGACGAGTTTCCGGATGAAATCCTGATACTTTGAAAGAGATTGTCCGTTTTGTACACGAAGTGCATCCAGTTTTTGCCGTAACCCTCTCAACTTTATTGCACATGCTATGTGGATGAAATGATGATATCATGCCAACTTTCAACCTTTTCAGAGTTCATTTGAAATGCTTTTCAATTTTAGGGTCTTATAGCTCAAAATAATTAGTAAATGCATGAAAAATAACAAATGAAGTCAGAAAGGATTGAAAAATGATGATGTGGCTTTGAATGGTGCATTTTGAACACACACAAAGTCAGGAGTTCAAATAAGTTTTAAAAAATGAAATCCCTTTGTAACAGACGAGTTTCCGGATGAAATCCTGATACTTTGAAAGAGATTGTCCGTTTTGTACACGAAGTGCATCCAGTTTTTGCCGTAACCCTCTCAACTTTCTTGCACATGCTATGTGGATGAAATGATGATATCATGCGAACTTTCAACCTTTCCAGAGTTCATTTGAAATGCTTTTCAATTTTAGGGTCTTATAGCTCAAAATAATTAGTAAATGCATGAAAAATAACAAATGAAGTCAGAAATGATTGAAAAATGATGATGTGGCTTTGAATGGTGCATTTTGAACACACACAAAGTCAGGAGTTCAAATAAGTTTTAATAAATGAAATCCCTTTGTAACAGACGAGTTTTCGGATGAAATCCTGATACTTTGAAAGAGATTGTCCGTTTTGTACACGAAGTGCATCAAGTTTTTGCCGCAACCCTCTCAACTTTCTTGCACATGCTATGTGGATAAATGATGATATCATGCCAACTTTCAACCTTTTCAGAGTTCATTTGAAATGCTTTTCAATTTTAGCGTCTTATAGCTCAAAATAATTAGTAAATGCATGAAAAATAACAAATGAAGTCAGAAATGATTGAAAAATGATGATGTGGCTTTGAATGGTGCATTTTGAACACACACAAAGTCAGGAGTTCAAATAAGTTTTAAAAAATAAAATCCCTTTGTAACAGACGAGTTTCCGGATGAAATCCTGATACTTTGAAAGAGATTGTCCGTTTTGTACACGAAGTGCATCCAGTTTTTGCCGTAACCCTCTCAACTTTCTTACACATACTATGTGGATGAAATGATGATATCATGCCAACTTTCAACCTTTTTAGAGTTCATTTGAAATGCTTTTCAATTTTAGGGTCTTATAGCTCAAAATAATTAGTAAATGCATGAAAAATAACAAATGAAGTCAGAAATGATTGAAAAATGATGATGTGGCTTTGAATGGTGCATTTTGAACACACACAAAGTCAGGAGTTCAAATAAGTTAAAAAAAATGAAATCCCTTTGTAACAGACGAGTTTCCGGATGAAATCCTGATACTTTGAAAGAGATTGTCCGTTTTGTACACGAAGTGCATCCAGTTTTTGCCGTAACCCTCTCAACTTTCTTGCACATGCTATGTGGATGAAATGATGATATCATGCCAACTTTTAACCTTTTCAGAGTTCATTTGAAATGCTTTTCAATTTTAGGGTCTTATAGCTCAAAATAATTAGTAAATGCATGAAAAATAACAAATGAAGTCAGAAAGGATAGAAAAATGATGATGTGGCTTTGAATGGTGCATTTTGAACACACACAAAGTCAGGAGTTCAAATAAGTTTTAAAAAATGAAATCCCTTTGTAACAGACGAGTTTCCGGATGAAATCCTAATACTTTGAAAGAGACTGTCCGTTTTGTACACGAAGTGCATCCAGTTTTTGCCGTAACCCTCTCAACTTTCTTGCACATGCTATGTGGATGAAATGATGATATCATGCCAACTTTCAACCTTTTCAGAGTTCATTTGAAATGCTTTTCAATTTTAGGGTCTTATAGCTCAAAATAATTAGTAAATGCATGAAAAATAACAAATGAAGTCAGAAAGGATTGAAAAATGATGATGTGGCTTTGAATGGTGCATTTTGAACACACACAAAGTCAGGAGTTCAAATAAGTTTAAAAAAATGAAATCCCTTTGTAACAGACGAGTTTCCGGATGAAATCCTGATACTTTGAAAGAGATTGTCCGTTTTGTACACGAAGTGCATCCAGTTTTTGCCGTAACCCTCTCAACATTCTTGCACATGCTATGTGGATGAAATGATGATATCATGCCAACTTTCAACCTTTTCAGAGTTCATTTGAAATGCTTTTCAATTTTAGGGTCTTATAGCTCAAAATAATTAGTAAATGCATGAAAAATAACAAATGAAGTCAGAAATGATTGAAAAATGATGATGTGGCTTTGAATGGTGCATTTTGAACATACACAAATTCAGGAGTTCAAATAAGTTTTAAAAAATGAAATCCCTTTGTAACAGACGAGTTTCCGGATGAAATCCTGATACTTTGAAAGTGATTGTCCGTTTTGTACACGAAGTGCATCCAGTTTTTGCCGTAACCCTCTCAACTTTCTTGCACATGCTATGTGGATGAAATGATTATATCATGCCAACTTTCAACCTTTTCAGAGTTCATTTGAAATGCTTTTCAATTTTAGGGTCTTATAGCTCAAAATAATTAGTAAATGCATGAAAAATAACAAATGAAGTCAGAAAGGATTGAAAAATGATGATGTGGCTTTGAATGGTGCATTTTGAACACACATAAAGTTAGGAGTTCAAATAAGTTTAAAAAAATGAAATCCCTTTGTAACAGACGAGTTTCCGGATGAAATCCTGATACTTTGAAAGAGATTGTCCGTTTTGTACACGAAGTGCATCCAGTTTTTGCCGTAACCCTCTCAACTTTCTTGCACATGCTATGTGGATGAAATGATGATATCATGCCAACTTTCAACCTTTTCAGAGTTCATTTGAAATGCTTTTCAATTTTAGGGTCGTATAGCTCAAAATAATTAGTAAATGCATGAAAAATAACAAATGAAGTCAGAAAGGATTGAAAAATGATGATGTGGCTTTGAATGGTGCATTTTGAACACACACAAAGTCAGGAGTTCAAATAAGTTTTAAAAAATGAAATCCCTTTTTAACAGACGAGTTTCCGGATGAAATCCTGATACTTTGAAAGAGACTGTCCGTTTTGTACACGAAGTGCATCCAGTTTTTGCCGTAACCCTCTCAACTTTCTTGCACATGCTATGTGGATGAAATGATGATATCATGCCAACTTTCAGCCTTTTCAGAGTTCATTTGAAATGCTTTTCAATTTTAGGGTCTTATAGCTCAAAATAATTAGTAAATGCATGAAAAATAACAAATGAAGTCAGAAAGGATTGAAAAATGATGATGTGGCTTTGAATGGTGCATTTTGAACACACACAAATTCAGGAGTTCAAATAAGTTTAAAAAAATGAAATCCCTTTGTAACAGACGAGTTTCTGGATGAAATCCTGATACTTTGAAAGAGATTGTCCGTTTTGTACACGAAGTGCATCATGTTTTTGCCGTAACCCTCTCAACTTTCTTGCACATGCTATGTGGATGAAATGATGATATCATGCCAACTTCAACCTTTTCAGAGTTCATTTGAAATGCTTTTCAATTTTAGGGTCTTATAGCTCAAAATAATTAGTAAATGCATGAAAAATAACAAATGAAGTCAGAAATGATTGAAAAATGATGATGTGGCTTTGAATGGTGCATTTTGAACACACACAAAGTCAGGAGTTCAAATAAGTTTTAAACAATGAAATCCCTTTGTAACAGACGAGTTTCCGGATGAAATCCTGATACTTTGAAAGAGATTGTCCGTTTTGTACCCGAAGTGCATCCAGTTTTTGCCGTAACCCTCTCAACTTTCTTGCACATGCTATGTGGATAAATGATGATATCATGCCAACTTTCAACCTTTTCAGAGTTCATTTGAAATGCTTTTCAATTTGAGGGTCTTATAGCTCAAAATAATTAGTAAATGCATGAAAAATAACAAATGAAGTCAGAAAGGATTGAAAAATGATGATGTGGCTTTGAATGGTGCATTTTGAATACACACAAATTCAGGAGTTCAAATAAGTTTTAAAAAATGAAATCCCTTGGTAACAGACGAGTTTCCGGATGAAATCCTGATACTTTGAAAGAGATTGTCCGTTTTGTACACGAAGTGCATCCAGTTTTTGCCGTAACCCTCTCAACTTTCTTTCACATGCTATGTGGATGAAATGATGATATCATGCCAACTTTCAACCTTTTCAGAGTTCATTTGAAATGCTTTTCAATTTTAGGGTCTTATAGCTCAAAATAATTAGTAAATGCATGAAAAATAACAAATGAAGTCAGAAAGGATTGAAAAATGATGATGTGGCTTTGAATGGTGCATTTTGAACACACACAAAGTCAGGAGTTCAAATAAGTTTAAAAAAATGAAATCCCTTTGTAACAGACGAGTTTCCGGATGAAATCCTGATACTTTGAAAGAGATTGTCCGTTTTGTACACGAAGTGCATCCAGTTTTTGCCGTAACCCTCTCAACTTTCTTGCACATGCTATGTGGATGAAATGATGATATCATGCCAACTTTCAACCTTTTCAGAGTTCATTTGAAATGCTTTTCAATTTTAGGGTCTTATAGCTCAAAATAATTAGTAAATGCATGAAAAATAACAAATGAAGTTAGAAATGATTGAAAAATGATGATGTGGCTTTGAATGGTGCATTTTGAACACACACAAAGTCAGGAGTTCAAATAAGTTTTAAAAAATGAAATCCCTTTGTAACAGACGAGTTTCCGGATGAAATCCTGATACTTTGAAAGAGATTGTCCGTTTTGTACACGAAGTGCATCCAGTTTTTGCCGTAACCCTCTCAACTTTCTTGCACATGCTATGTGGATGAAATGATGATATCATGCCAACTTTCAACCTTTTCAGAGTTCATTTGAAATGCTTTTCAATTTTAGGGTCTTATAGCTCAAAATAATTAAAAAATGCATGAAAAATAACAAATGAAGTCAGAAAGGATTGAAAAATGATGATGTGGCTTTGACTGGTGCATTTTGAACACACACAAAGTCAGGAGTTCAAATAAGTTTAAAAAAATGAAATCCCTTTGTAACAGACGAGTTTCCGGATGAAATCCTGATACTTTGAAAGAGATTGTCCGTTTTGTACACGAAGTGCATCCAGTTTTTACCGTAACCCTCTCAACTTTCTTGCACATGCTATGTGGATGAAATGATGATATCATGCCAACTTTCAACCTTTTCAGAGTTCATTTGAAATGCTTTTCAATTTTAGGGTCTTATAGCTCAAAATAATTAGTAAATGCATGAAAAATAACAAATGAAGTCAGAAATGATTGAAAAATTATGATGTGGCTTTGAATGGTGCATTTTGAACACACACAAAGTCAGGAGTTCAAATAAGTTTTAAAAAATGAAATCCCTTTGTAACAGACGAGTTTCCGGATGAAATCCTGATACTTTGAAAGAGATTGTCCGTTTTGTACACGAAGTGCATCCAATTTTTGCCGTAACCCTCTCAACTTTCTTGCACATGCTATGTGGATGAAATGATTATATCATGCCAACTTTCAACCTTTTCAGAGTTCATTTGAAATGCTTTTCAATTTTAGGGTCTTATAGCTCAAAATAATTAGTAAATGCATGAAAAATAACAAATGAAGTCAGAAAGGATTGAAAAATGATGATGTGGCTTTGAATGGTGCATTTTGAACACACACAAAGTCAGGAGTTCAAATAAGTTTTAAAAAATGAAATCCCTTTGTAACAGACGAGTTTCCGGATGAAATCCTGATACTTTGAAAGAGATTGTCCGTTTTGTACACGAAGTGCATCCAGTTTTTGCCGTAACCTTCTCAACTTTCTTGCACATGCTATGTGGATGAAATGATGATATCATGCCAACTTTCAACCTTTTCAGAGTTCATTTGAAATGCTTTTCAATTTTAGGGTCTTATAGCTCAAAATAATTAGTAAATGCATGAAAAATAACAAATGAAGTCAGAAAGGATTGAAAAATGATGATGTGGCTTTGAATGGCGCATTTTGAACACACACAAAGTCAGGAGTTCAAATAAGTTTAAAAAAATGAAATCCCTTTGTAACAGACGAGTTTCCGGATGAAATCCTGATACTTTGAAAGAGATTGTCCGTTTTGTACACGAAGTGCATCCAGTTTTTGCCGTAACCCTCTCAACTTTCTTGCACATGCTATGTGGATGAAATGATGATATCATGCCAACTTTCAACCTTTTCAGAGTTCATTTGAAATGCTTTTCAATTTTAGGGTCTTATAGCTCAAAATAATTAGTAAATGCATGAAAAATAACAAATGAAGTCAGAAAGGATTGAAAAATGATGATGTGGCTTTGAATGGTGCATTTTGAACACACACAAAGTCACGAGTTCATATAAGTTTAAAAAAATGAAGTCCCTTTGTAAGAGACGAGTTTCCGGATGATATCCTGATACTTTGAAAGAGATTGTCCGTTTTGCACACGAAGTGCATCCAGTTTTTGCCGTAACCCTCTCAACTTTCTTGCACATGCTATGTGGATGAAATGATGATATCATGCCAACTTTCAACCTTTTCAGAGTTCATTTGAAATGCTTTTCAATTTTAGGGTCTTATAGCTCAAAATAATTAGTAAATGCATGAAAAATAACAAATGAAGTAAGAAAGGATTGAAAAATGATGATGTGGCTTTGAATGGTGCATTTTGAACACACACAAAGTCAGGAGTTCAAATAAGTTTTAAAAAATGAAATCCCTTTGTAACAGACGAGTTTCCGGATGAAATCGTGATACTTTGAAAGAGATTGTCCGTTTTGTACACGAAGTGCATCCAGTTTTTGCCGTAACCCTCTCAACTTTCTTGCACATGCTATGTGGATGAAATGATGATATCATGCCAACTTTCAACCTTTTCAGAGTTCATTTGAAATGCTTTTCAATTTTAGGGTCTTATACCTCAAAATAATTAGTAAATGCATGAAAAATAACAAATGAAGTCAGAAATGATTGAAAAATGATGATGTGGCTTTGAATGGTGCATTTTGAACACACACAAAGTCAGGAGTTCAAATAAGTTAAAAAAAATGAAATCCCTTTGTAACAGACGAGTTTCCGGATGAAATCCTGATACTTTGAAAGAGATTGTCCGTTTTGTACACGAAGTGCATCCTGTTTTTGCCGTAACCCTCTCAACTTTCTTGCACATGCTATGTGGATGAAATGATGATATCATGCCAACTTTTAACCTTTTCAGAGTTCATTTGAAATGCTTTTCAATTTTAGGGTCTTATAGCTCAAAATAATTAGTAAATGCATGAAAAATAACAAATGAAGTCAGAAAGGATAGAAAAATGATGATGTGGCTTTGAATGGTGCATTTTGAACACACACAAAGTCAGGAGTTCAAATAAGTTTTAAAAAATGAAATCCCTTTGTAACAGACGAGTTTCCGGATGAAATCCTGATACTTTGAAAGAGATTGTCCGTTTTGTACACGAAGTGCATCCAGTTTTTGCCGTAACCCTCTCAACTTTCTTGCACATGCTATGTGGATGAAATGATGATATCATGCCAACTTTCAACCTTTTCAGAGTTCATTTGAAATGCTTTTCAATTTTAGGGTCTTATAGCTCAAAATAATTAGTAAATGCATGAAAAATAACAAATGAAGTCAGAAAGGATTGAAAAATGATGATGTGGCTTTGAATGGTGCATTTTGAACACACACAAAGTCAGGAGTTCAAATAAGTTTAAAAAAATGAAATCCCTTTGTAACAGACGAGTTTCCGGATGAAATCCTGATACTTTGAAAGAGATTGTCCGTTTTGTACACGAAGTGCATCCAGTTTTTGCCGTAACCCTCTCAACATTCTTGCACATGCTATGTGGATGAAATGATGATATCATGCCAACTTTCAACCTTTTCAGAGTTCATTTGAAATGCTTTTCAATTTTAGGGTCTTATAGCTCAAAATAATTAGTAAATGCATGAAAAATAACAAATGAAGTCAGAAATGATTGAAATATGATGATGTGGCTTTGAATGGTGCATTTTGAACACACACAAATTCAGGAGTTCAAATAAGTTTAAAAAAATGAAATCCCTTTGTAACAGACGAGTTTCCGGATGAAATCCTGATACTTTGAAAGTGATTGTCCGTTTTGTACACGAAGTGCATCCAGTTTTTGCCGTAACCCTCTCAACTTTCTTGCACATGCTATGTGGATGAAATGATTATATCATGCCAACTTTCAACCTTTTCAGAGTTCATTTGAAATGCTTTTCAATTTTAGGGTCTTATAGCTCAAAATAATTAGTAAATGCATGAAAAATAACAAATGAAGTCAGAAAGGATTGAAAAATGATGATGTGGCTTTGAATGGTGCATTTTGAACACACACAAAGTCAGGAGTTCAAATAAGTTTTAAAAAATGAAATCCCTTTGTAACAGACGAGTTTCCGGATGAAATCCTGATACTTTGAAAGAGATTGTCCGTTTTGTACACGAAGTGCATCCAGTTTTTGCCGTAACCCTCTCAACTTTCTTGCACATGCTATGTGGATGAAATGATGATATCATGCCAACTTTCAACCTTTTCAGAGTTCATTTGAAATGCTTTTCAATTTTAGGGTCTTATAGCTCAAAATAATTAGTAAATGCATGAAAAATAACAAATGAAGTCAGAAATGATTGAAAAATGATGATGTGGCTTTGAATGGTGCATTTTGAACACACACAAAGTCAGGAGTTCAAATAAGTTTTAAACAATGAAATCCCTTTGTAACAGACGAGTTTCCGGATGAAATCCTGATACTTTGAAAGAGATTGTCCGTTTTGTACCCGAAGTGCATCCAGTTTTTGCCGTAACCCTCTCAACTTTCTTGCACATGCTATGTGGATAAATGATGATATCATGCCAACTTTCAACCTTTTCAGAGTTCATTTGAAATGCTTTTCAATTTGAGGGTCTTATAGCTCAAAATAATTAGTAAATGCATGAAAAATAACAAATGAAGTCAGAAAGGATTGAAAAATGATGATGTGGCTTTGAATGGTGCATTTTGAATACACACAAATTCAGGAGTTCAAATAAGTTTTAAAAAATGAAATCCCTTGGTAACAGACGAGTTTCCGGATGAAATCCTGATACTTTGAAAGAGATTGTCCGTTTTGTACACGAAGTGCATCCAGTTTTTGCCGTAACCCTCTCAACTTTCTTTCACATGCTATGTGGATGAAATGATGATATCATGCCAACTTTCAACCTTTTCAGAGTTCATTTGAAATGCTTTTCAATTTTAGGGTCTTATAGCTCAAAATAATTAGTAAATGCATGAAAAATAACAAATGAAGTCAGAAAGGATTGAAAAATGATGATGTGGCTTTGAATGGTGCATTTTGAACACACACAAAGTCAGGAGTTCAAATAAGTTTAAAAAAATGAAATCCCTTTGTAACAGACGAGTTTCCGGATGAAATCCTGATACTTTGAAAGAGATTGTCCGTTTTGTACACGAAGTGCATCCAGTTTTTGCCGTAACCCTCTCAACTTTCTTGCACATGCTATGTGGATGAAATGATGATATCATGCCAACTTTCAACCTTTTCAGAGTTCATTTGAAATGCTTTTCAATTTTAGGGTCTTATAGCTCAAAATAATTAGTAAATGCATGAAAAATAACAAATGAAGTTAGAAATGATTGAAAAATGATGATGTGGCTTTGAATGGTGCATTTTGAACACACACAAAGTCAGGAGTTCAAATAAGTTTTAAAAAATGAAATCCCTTTGTAACAGACGAGTTTCCGGATGAAATCCTGATACTTTGAAAGAGATTGTCCGTTTTGTACACGAAGTGCATCCAGTTTTTGCCGTAACCCTCTCAACTTTCTTGCACATGCTATGTGGATGAAATGATGATATCATGCCAACTTTCAACCTTTTCAGAGTTCATTTGAAATGCTTTTCAATTTTAGGGTCTTATAGCTCAAAATAATTAAAAAATGCATGAAAAATAACAAATGAAGTCAGAAAGGATTGAAAAATGATGATGTGGCTTTGACTGGTGCATTTTGAACACACACAAAGTCAGGAGTTCAAATAAGTTTAAAAAATGAAATCCCTTTGTAACAGACGAGTTTCCGGATGAAATCCTGATACTTTGAAAGAGATTGTCCGTTTTGTACACGAAGTGCATCCAGTTTTTACCGTAACCCTCTCAACTTTCTTGCACATGCTATGTGGATGAAATGATGATATCATGCCAACTTTCAACCTTTTCAGAGTTCATTTGAAATGCTTTTCAATTTTAGGGTCTTATAGCTCAAAATAATTAGTAAATGCATGAAAAATAACAAATGAAGTCAGAAATGATTGAAAAATTATGATGTGGCTTTGAATGGTGCATTTTGAACACACACAAAGTCAGGAGTTCAAATAAGTTTTAAAAAATGAAATCCCTTTGTAACAGACGAGTTTCCGGATGAAATCCTGATACTTTGAAAGAGATTGTCCGTTTTGTACACGAAGTGCATCCAATTTTTGCCGTAACCCTCTCAACTTTCTTGCACATGCTATGTGGATGAAATGATTATATCATGCCAACTTTCAACCTTTTCAGAGTTCATTTGAAATGCTTTTCAATTTTAGGGTCTTATAGCTCAAAATAATTAGTAAATGCATGAAAAATAACAAATGAAGTCAGAAAGGATTGAAAAATGATGATGTGGCTTTGAATGGTGCATTTTGAACACACACAAAGTCAGGAGTTCAAATAAGTTTTAAAAAATGAAATCCCTTTGTAACAGACGAGTTTCCGGATGAAATCCTGATACTTTGAAAGAGATTGTCCGTTTTGTACACGAAGTGCATCCAGTTTTTGCCGTAACCTTCTCAACTTTCTTGCACATGCTATGTGGATGAAATGATGATATCATGCCAACTTTCAACCTTTTCAGAGTTCATTTGAAATGCTTTTCAATTTTAGGGTCTTATAGCTCAAAATAATTAGTAAATGCATGAAAAATAACAAATGAAGTCAGAAAGGATTGAAAAATGATGATGTGGCTTTGAATGGCGCATTTTGAACACACACAAAGTCAGGAGTTCAAATAAGTTTAAAAAAATGAAATCCCTTTGTAACAGACGAGTTTCCGGATGAAATCCTGATACTTTGAAAGAGATTGTCCGTTTTGTACACGAAGTGCATCAGTTTTTGCCGTAACCCTCTCAACTTTCTTGCACATGCTATGTGGATGAAATGATGATATCATGCCAACTTTCAACCTTTTCAGAGTTCATTTGAAATGCTTTTCAATTTTAGGGTCTTATAGCTCAAAATAATTAGTAAATGCATGAAAAATAACAAATGAAGTCAGAAAGGATTGAAAAATGATGATGTGGCTTTGAATGGTGCATTTTGAACACACACAAAGTCACGAGTTCATATAAGTTTAAAAAAATGAAGTCCCTTTGTAAGAGACGAGTTTCCGGATGATATCCTGATACTTTGAAAGAGATTGTCCGTTTTGCACACGAAGTGCATCCAGTTTTTGCCGTAACCCTCTCAACTTTCTTGCACATGCTATGTGGATGAAATGATGATATCATGCCAACTTTCAACCTTTTCAGAGTTCATTTGAAATGCTTTTCAATTTTAGGGTCTTATAGCTCAAAATAATTAGTAAATGCATGAAAAATAACAAATGAAGTAAGAAAGGATTGAAAAATGATGATGTGGCTTTGAATGGTGCATTTTGAACACACACAAAGTCAGGAGTTCAAATAAGTTTTAAAAAATGAAATCCCTTTGTAACAGACGAGTTTCCGGATGAAATCGTGATACTTTGAAAGAGATTGTCCGTTTTGTACACGAAGTGCATCCAGTTTTTGCCGTAACCCTCTCAACTTTCTTGCACATGCTATGTGGATGAAATGATGATATCATGCCAACTTTCAACCTTTTCAGAGTTCATTTGAAATGCTTTTTCAATTTTAGGGTCTTATAGCTCAAAATAATTAGTAAATGCATGAAAAATAACAAATGAAGTCAGAAATGATTGAAAAATGATGATGTGGCTTTGAATGGTGCATTTTGAACATACACAAATTCAGGAGTTCAAATAAGTTTTAAAAAATGAAATCCCTTTGTAACAGACGAGTTTCCGGATGAAATCCTGATACTTTGAAAGTGATTGTCCGTTTTGTACACGAAGTGCATCCAGTTTTTGCCGTAACCCTCTCAACTTTCTTGCACATGCTATGTGGATGAAATGATTATATCATGCCAACTTTCAACCTTTTCAGAGTTCATTTGAAATGCTTTTCAATTTTAGGGTCTTATAGCTCAAAATAATTAGTAAATGCATGAAAAATAACAAATGAAGTCAGAAAGGATTGAAAAATGATGATGTGGCTTTGAATGGTGCATTTTGAACACACATAAAGTTAGGAGTTCAAATAAGTTTAAAAAAATGAAATCCCTTTGTAACAGACGAGTTTCCGGATGAAATCCTGATACTTTGAAAGAGATTGTCCGTTTTGTACACGAAGTGCATCCAGTTTTTGCCGTAACCCTCTCAACTTTCTTGCACATGCTATGTGGATGAAATGATGATATCATGCCAACTTTCAACCTTTTCAGAGTTCATTTGAAATGCTTTTCAATTTTAGGGTCGTATAGCTCAAAATAATTAGTAAATGCATGAAAAATAACAAATGAAGTCAGAAAGGATTGAAAAATGATGATGTGGCTTTGAATGGTGCATTTTGAACACACACAAAGTCAGGAGTTCAAATAAGTTTTAAAAAATGAAATCCCTTTTTAACAGACGAGTTTCCGGATGAAATCCTGATACTTTGAAAGAGACTGTCCGTTTTGTACACGAAGTGCATCCAGTTTTTGCCGTAACCCTCTCAACTTTCTTGCACATGCTATGTGGATGAAATGATGATATCATGCCAACTTTCAGCCTTTTCAGAGTTCATTTGAAATGCTTTTCAATTTTAGGGTCTTATAGCTCAAAATAATTAGTAAATGCATGAAAAATAACAAATGAAGTCAGAAAGGATTGAAAAATGATGATGTGGCTTTGAATGGTGCATTTTGAACACACACAAATTCAGGAGTTCAAATAAGTTTAAAAAAATGAAATCCCTTTGTAACAGACGAGTTTCTGGATGAAATCCTGATACTTTGAAAGAGATTGTCCGTTTTGTACACGAAGTGCATCATGTTTTTGCCGTAACCCTCTCAACTTTCTTGCACATGCTATGTGGATGAAATGATGATATCATGCCAACTTCAACCTTTTCAGAGTTCATTTGAAATGCTTTTCAATTTTAGGGTCTTATAGCTCAAAATAATTAGTAAATGCATGAAAAATAACAAATGAAGTCAGAAATGATTGAAAAATGATGATGTGGCTTTGAATGGTGCATTTTGAACACACACAAAGTCAGGAGTTCAAATAAGTTTTAAACAATGAAATCCCTTTGTAACAGACGAGTTTCCGGATGAAATCCTG